>NW_026112456.1:0-139690 GCF_024323335.1 Lathyrus oleraceus
AAATTGTGTGAATGATGAAATGTTGTTGTTAAATCCATGACATTTGATTCAATTGTGTGAATGATTACAATATTATTGTTAAACCCATGAAATTTGATAAATTGTGTGAATAATGAAAATATTATTCTTAAACCCATGAAATTTGATTAAATTTGGGAAATGATGAAAATGTTGTTGTTAAACCCATGAAATTTGATTGAATATTGTTAATCATAAAATCTTGGTGTTAAACCCATGAAATTTAATTGAATTGTGGGAACGAGGTAAATCTTATTTTAAACCCATGAAATTTGTTGAATTGTGTGAATAATTGAAATATTATTGTTAAACCCATGAAATTTGATTGAATTGTGGGAATGATGTAACTTTTGTTGGTAAACCCATGAAATTTATTAAATTGTGTGAATGATGAATGTTGTTGTTAAATCCATGAGATTTGATTCAATTGTGTGAATGATTACAACATATTGTTGTTAAACCCATGAATTTGATAAAATTGTGTGAATAATTAAATATTATTTTAAACCCATGAAATTTGATTAAATTGGGAAATGATGAAAATGTTGTTGTTAAACCCATGAAATTTGACTGAATATAGTCAATCATAAAATGTTGGTGTTAAACCCATGAAATTTAATTGAATTGTGGGAACGAGGTAAATCTTATTTTAAACCCATGAAATTTGATTGAATTGTGTGAATAATTGAAAATATTGTTAAACCCATGAAATTTATTGAATTGTGGGAATGATGAAAATGTTGTTGTTAAACCCATAAAATTTGATTAAATTGTGTAAATGATGAAAATGTTGTTTTAAATCCATGACATTTGATTCAATTGTGTGAATCATTAAAATATTGTTGTTAAACCCATGAAATTTGATTAAACTGTGTGAATAATTAAAATATTATTGTTAAACCCATGAAATTTGATTAATTTTGGAAATGAAGAAAATGTTGTTGTTAAACCATGAAATTTGATTGAGTATTGTTAATCATAAAATGTTGGTGTTAAACCGATGAAATTTAATTGCATTGTGGGAATGATGTAAATCTTGTTTTCAACCAATGAATTTTGATTAAATTGTATGAATAATTAAAATATTATTGTTAAACCCATGAAATTTGATTAATTATGGGAAATGATGAAATGTTGTTGTTAAACCATGAAATTTGATTGAATATATTTAATAATAAAAATGCCGGTGTTAAACCCATGAAATTTAATTGAATTGTGTGAATAATTAAATTATTATTCTTAAACCCATGAAATTTTATTAAATTGTGGAAATGATGAAAATGTTGTTGTAAACCCATGAAATTTGATTGAATATTGTTAACCATAAAAATGTTGGTGTTAAACACATGAAATTTAATTAAATTGTGGGAATGATGTAAATCATGTTTTAAACCCGTGAAATTTGACTGAATTGTGTGAATGATGAGAATGTTGTGGTAAACCATGAAATCTGATTGAATTGTGTGAATAATTAAAATATTATTGTTAAACCCATGAAATTTGATTAAATTATGGAAATGATGAAAATGTTGCTGTTAAACCCATGAAATTTGATTGAATATTGTTAATCATAAAAATGTGGTGTTAACCCATGAAATTTATTGAATTGTGGGAATGAAGTAAATCTTGTTTCAAACCCATGAAATTTGATTGAATTGTGTGAATGATGAAAATGTTGTCGTTATACCAATGAAATTAGATAGAATTATGTGAAGGAAAATGTTGTTGCTAACCCATGAAATTAGATGGAATTGCGTGAATGATGAAAATGTTGTGGTAAACTATGAAATCTGATTGAATTGTGTGAATAATGGAAATATTAATGTTAAACCCATGAAATTTGATTGAATTGTGTGAATGATGAAAATGTTGTTGTTAAACCCATGAAATTTGATTTAATTGTGTGAATGATGAAAATATTGTTGTAAACCCACGAAATCTGATTAAATTTTAAGAATAATTAAAATATTATTGGTAAACACATGAAATTTGATTAAATTGTGGAAATGATGAAAATGTTGTTGTAAACCCGAGAAATTTGATTAATATTGTTAATCATAAAAATGTTGGTGTTAAACCATGAAATTGAATTGAATGGTGGGAATGATGTAAATCTTGTTTTAATCCCATGAAATTTGGTTGACTTGTGTGAATGATGAAAATGTTGTTGTTAAACCCATGAAATTAGATAGAATTGTGTGAATGATGAAAATGTTGTTGTTAAACCCATGAAATTTGTTGAATTGTGTGAATGATGAAAATGTTGTTTGTAAACCATGAAATTTGATTAAATTGTGTGAATAATTAAATATTATTGGTAAACCCGTGAAATTTGATTAAATGTGGAAATGATGAAATGTTGTTATTAAACCGAGAAATTTGATTGAATATTGTTAATCATAAAAATGTTGTTGTTAAACCCATGAAATTTATTGAACTGTGTGAATGATGTAAATCTTGTTTTAAACCCATGAAATTGATTGAATTGTGTGAATGATGAAAATGTTGTTGGTAAACCCATGAAATCTGATTGAATTGTGTGAATATTGAAATATTATTCTTAACCCATGAAATTTGATCGAATTGTGGAATGATGAAAATATTGTTGTTAAACCATGAAATTGATTAAATGTGGAAATGATGAAAATGTTGTTGTTAAACCCATGAAATTTGATTGAATATGTTAATCATAAAAATGTTGGTGTTGAACCGATGAAATTTATTGCATGGGGGAATGATGTAAATCTTGTTTTAAACCCATGAAATTTGATTAAATTGTGTGAATAATTAAAATATTATTGTTAAACCATAAATTTAGATAGAATTGTGTGAATGATGAAAATGATGTTGGTAAACCCATGAAATTGATTGAATTGTGTGAATAATTAAAATATTCTTGTTAAACCCATGAAATTAGATAAAATTGTGTGAATAATTAAAATATTATTCTTAAACCCAAGAAATTTGATTAAATTATGGAAATGATGAAAATGTTGTTGTTAAACCCATGAAATTTGATTGAATATTGTTAACTATAAAAATGTTGTGTTAAACACATGAATTTAATTGAATTGTGTGAATGATGTAAATCTTGTTTTAAACCCTTAATATTTAATTGAATTCTGTGAATGATGAAAATGTGGTTGTTAAACCCATGAAATTAGACAGAATTGTGTGAATGATGAAAATGTTATTGGTAAACGCATGAATTCTCATTGAATTGTGTGAATAATTAAAATATTATTGTTAAACAGATGAAATTTGATTAAATTGTGGAAATGATGAAAATGTTGTTGTTAAACCCATGAAATTTGATTGAATATTGTTAATCATAAATATGTTGGTGTTAAACCCATGAAATTTAATTGAATTGTGGGAATGATGTAAATCATGTTTTAAACCCGTGAAATTTGATTGTATTGTGTGAATAATTGAAATATTATTCTTAAACCCATGAAATTTGATTGAATTGTGGGATTGATGTAAATTTTGTTGGTAAACCCATGAAATTTGATTAAATTGTGGGAATGATTACAATATTATTGTTAAACCCATGAAATTTGATAAAATTGTGTGAATAATTAAATATTATTCTTAAACCCATGAAATTTGATTAAATTGGGGAATGATGAAAATGTTGTTGTTAAACCCATGAAATTTGATTGAATATTGTTAATCAAAAATCTTGGTGTTAAACCCATGAAATTTAATTGAATTGTGGGAACGAGGTAAATCTTATTTAAACCCATGAAATTATTGAATTGTGTGAATAATTGAAATATTATTGTTAAACCCATGAAATTTGATTGAATTGTGGGAATGATGAACTTTTGTTGGTAAACCCATGAAATTTGATTAAATTGTGTGAATGATGAAAATGTTGTTGTTAAATCCATGAATTTGATTCAATTGTGTGAATGATTACAATATTATTGTTAAACCCATGAAATTTGATTAAAATTGTGTGAATAATTAAAATATTATTCTTAAACCCATGAAATTTGATTAAATTGGAAATGATGAAAATGTTGTTGTTAAACCCATGAAATTTGATTGAATATAGTCAATCATAAAAATGTTGGTGTTAAACCATGAAATTTAATTGAATTGTGGGAACGAGGTAAATCTTATTTAAACCCATGAAATTTGATTGAATTGTGTGAATAATTGAAATATTATTGTTAAACCCATGAAATTTGATTGAATTGTGGGAATGATGAAAATGTTGTTGTTAAACCCATAAAATTTGATTAAATTGAGTAAATGATGAAAATGTTGTTGTTAAATCCATGACATTTGATTCAATTGTGTGAATGATTAAAATATTGTTGTTAAACCCATGAAATTTGATTAAACTGTAAGAATAATTAAAATATTATTGTTAAACCCATGAAATTTGATTAAATTTTGGAAATGAAGAAAATGTTGTTGTTAAAACCATGAAATTTGATTGAGTATTGTTAATCATTAAAAAGTTGGTGTTAAACCGATGAAATTTAATTGCATTGTGGGAATGATGTAAATCTTGTTTTCAACCAATGAAATTTGATTAAATTGTATGAATAATTAAAATATTATTGTTAAACCCATGAAATTTGATTGAATTGTCGGAATGATGAAAATGTTGTTGTTAAACCCATAAAATTTGATTAAATTGTGTAAATGATGAAAATGTTGTTGTTAAATCCATGACATTTGATTCAATTGTGTGAATGATTAAAATATTATTGTTAAACCCATGAAATTTGATTAAACTGTGTGAATAATTAAAATATTATTGTAAACCCATGAAATTTGATTAAATTTTGGAAATGAGAAAATGTTGTGTTAAAACCATGAAATTTGATTGAATATTGTTAATCATAAAATGTTGGTGTTAAAACCGATGAAATTTAATGCATTGTGGGAATGATGTAAATTTTTTTTCAACCCATGAAATTTGATTAAATTGTATGAATAATTAAAATATTATTGTTAAACCCATGAAATTTAATTAAATTGTGGAAATGATGAAAATGTTGTTGTAAACCCATGAAATTTGATTGAATATTGTTAACCATAAAAATGTTGGTGTTCAACACATGAAATTTAATTAAATTGTGGGAATGATGTAAATCATGTTTTTAAACCCGTGAAATTTGACTGAATTGTGTGAATGATGAGAATGTTGTTGGTTAAACCCATGAAATCTGATTGAATTGTGTGAATAATTAAAATATTATTGTTAACCCATGAAATTTGATTAAATTGTGGAAATGATGAAAATGTTGCTGTTTAAACCCATGAAATTGATTGAATATTGTTAATCATAAAATGTTGGTGTTAACCCATGAAATTTATTGAATTGTGGGAATGAAGTAAATCTTGTTTTAAACCCATGAATTTGATTGAATTGTGTGAATGATGAAAATGTTGTCGTTATACCAATGAAATTAGATAGAATTATGTGAAGGAAAATGTTGTTGCTAAACCATGAAATTTGATTGAATTGTGTGAATGATGAAAATGTTGTTGTTAAACCCATGAAATTTGATTGAAATTGTTAATCATAAATATGTTGGTGTTAAACCCATGAAATTTAATTGAATTGTGGGAATGATGTAAATCATGTTTAAACCCGTGAAATTTGATTGTATTGTGTGAATAATTGAAATATTATTCTTAAACCCATGAAATTTGATTGAATTGTGGGAATGATGTAAATTTTGTTGGTAAACCCATGACATTTAATTAAATTGTGTGAATGATGAAAATGTTTGTTGTTAAATCCATGACATTTGATTCAATTGTGTGAATGATTACAATATTATTGTTAAACCCATGAAATTTGATAAATTGTGTGAATAATTAAAATATTATTCTTAAACCCATGAAATTTGATTAAATTGGGGAAATGATGAAAATGTTGTGTTAAACCATGAAATTTGATTGATATTGTTAATCATAAAAATCTTGGTGTTAAACCCATGAAATTAATTGAATTGTGGGAACGAGGTAAATCTTATTTTAAACCCATGAAATTAGTTGAATTGTGTGAATAATTGAAATATTATTGTTAAACCATGAAATTTGATTGAATTGTGGGAATGATGTAACTTTTGTTGGTAAACCCATGAAATTTGATTAAATTGTGTGAATGATGAAAATGTTGTTGTTAAATCCATGAGATTTGATTCAATTGTGTGAATGATTACAATATATTGTTAAACCCATGAAATTTGATAAATTGTGTGAATAATTAAAATATTATTCTTAAACCCATGAAATTTGATTAAATTGGGGAAATGATGAAAATGTTGTTGTTAAACCCATGAAATTTGATTGAATATAGTCAATCATAAAAATGTTGGTGTTAAACCCATGAAATTTAATTGAATTGTGGGAACGAGGTAAATCTTATTTTAAACCCATGAAATTTGATTGAATTGTGTGAATAATTAAAATATTAGTCTTAAACCCATGAAATTTGATTAAATTGGGGAAATGATGAAAATGTTGTTGTTAAACCCATGAAATTTGATTGAATATTGTTAATCATAAAAATCTTGGTGTTAAACCCATGAAATTTAATTGAATTGTGGGAACGAGTTAAATCTTATTTTAAACCCATGAAATTAGTTGAATTGTGTGAATAATTGAAATATTATTGTTAAACCCATGAAATTTGATTGAATTGTGGGAATGATGTAACTTTTGTTGGTAAACCCATGAAATTTGATTAAATTGTGTGAATGATGAAAATGTTGTTGTTAAATCCATGAGATTTGATTCAATTGTGTGAATGATTACAATATTATTGTTAAACCCATGAAATTTGATAAAATTGTGTGAATAATTAAAATATTATTCTTAAACCCATGAAATTTGATTAAATTGGGGAAATGATGAAAATGTTGTTGTTAAACCCATGAAATTTGATTGAATATAGTCAATCATAAAAATGTTGGTGTTAAACCCATGAAATTTAATTGAATTGTGGGAACGAGGTAAATCTTATTTTAAACCCATGAAATTTGATTGAATTGTGTGAATAATTGAAATATTATTGTTAAACCCATGAAATTTGATTGAATTGTGGGAATGATGAAAATGTTGTTGTTAAACCCATAAAATTTGATTAAATTGTGTAAATGATGAAAATGTTGTTGTTAAATCCATGACATTTGATTCAATTGTGTGAATGATTAAAATATTGTTGTTAAACCCATGAAATTTGATTAAACTGTGTGAATAATTAAAATATTATTGTTAAACCCATGAAATTTGATTAAATTTTGGAAATGAAGAAAATGTTGTTGTTAAAACCATGAAATTTGATTGAGTATTGTTAATCATAAAAATGTTGGTGTTAAACCGATGAAATTTAATTGCATTGTGGGAATGATGTAAATCTTGTTTTCAACCAATGAAATTTGATTAATTGTATGAATAATTAAAATATTATTGTTAAACCCATGAAATTTGATTAAATTATGGAAATGATGAAAATGTTTTTGTTAAACCATGAAATTTGATTGAATATATTTAATAATAAAAATGCCGGTGTTAAACCCATGAAATTTAATTGAATTGTGTGAATAATTAAATTATTATTCTTAAACCCATGAATATTTATTAAATTGTGGAAATGATGAAAATGTTGTTGTAAACCCATGAAATTTGATTGAATATTGTTAACCATAAAAATGTTGGTGTTAAACACATGAAATTTAATTAAATTGTGGGAATGATGTAAATCATGTTTTAAACCTGTGAAATTTGACTGAATTGTGTGAATGATGAGAATGTTGTTGGTAAACCCATGAAATCTGATTGAATTGTGTGAATAATAAAAAATTATTGTTAAACCCATGAAATTTGATTAAATTGTGGAAATGATGAAAATGTTGCTGTTAAACCCATGAAATTTGATTGAATATTGTTAATCATAAAAATGTTGGTGTTAACCCCATGAAATTTATTGAATTGTGGGAATGAAGTAAATCTTGTTTCAAACCCATGAAATTTGATTGAATTGTGTGAATGATGAAAATGTTGTCGTTATACCAATGAAACTAGATAGAATTATGTGAAGGAAAATGTTGTTGCTAAACCCATGAAATTTGATTGAATTGTGTGAATGATGAAAATGTTGTTGTTAAACCCATGAAATTTGATTGAATATTGTTAATCATAAATATGTTGGTGTTAAACCCATGAAATTTAATTGAATTGTGGGAATGATGTAAATCATGTTTTAAACCCGTGAAATTTGATTGTATTGTGTGAATAATTGAAATATTATTGTTAAACCCATGAAATTTGATTGAATTGTGGGAATGATGTAAATTTTGTTGGTAACCCATGAAATTTGATTAAATTGTGTGAATGATGAAAATGTTGTTGTTAAATCCATGACATTTGATTCAATTGTGTGAATGATTACAATATTATTGTTAAACCCATGAAATTTGATAAAATTGTGTGAATAATTAAAATATTATTCTTAAACCCATGAAATTTGATTAAATTGTGGAAATGATGAAAATGTTGTTGTTAAACCCATGAAATTTGATTGAATATTTTTAATCATAAAAATGTTGGTGTTAAACCCATGAAATTTAATTGAATTGTGGGAACGAGGTAAATCTTATTTTAAACCCATGAAATTTGATTGAATTGTGTGAATAATTGAAATATTATTGTTAAACCCATGAAATTTGATTGAATTGTGGGAATGATGAAATGTTGTTGTTAAACCCATAAAACTTGATTAAATTGTGTAAATGATGAAAATGTTGTTGTTAAATCCATGACATTTGATTCAATTGTGTGAATCATTAAAATATTGTTGTTAAACCCATGAAATTTGATTAAACTGTGTGAATAATTAAAATATTATTGTTAAACCCATGAAATTTGATTAAATTTTGGAAATGAAGAAAATGTTGTTGTTAAAACCATGAAATTTGATTGAGTATTGTTAATCATAAAAATGTTGGTGTTTAACCGATGAAATTTAATTGCATTGTGGGAATGATGTAAATCTTGTTTTCAACCAATGAATTTTGATTAAATTGTATGAATAATTAAATTATTATTGTTAAACCCATGAAATTTGATTAAATTATGGAAATGATGAAAATGTTGTTGTTAAACCATGAAATTTGATTGAATATATTTAATAATAAAAATGCCGGTGTTAAACCCATGAAATTTAATTGAATTGTGTGAATAATTAAATTATTATTCTTAAACCCATGAAATTTTATTAAATTGTGGAAATGATGAAAATGTTGTTGTAAACCCATGAAATTTGATTGAATATTGTTAACCATAAAAATGTTGGTGTTAAACACATGAAATTTAATTAAATTGTGGGAATGATGTAAATCATGTTTTAAACCCGTGAAATTTGACTGAATTGTGTGAATGATGAGAATGTTGTTGGTAAACCCATGAAATCTGATTGAATTGTGTGAATAATTAAAATATTATTGTTAAACCCATGAAATTTGATTAAATTGTGGAAATGATGAAAATGTTGTTGTTAAACCCATGAAATTTGATTGAATATTGTTAATCATAAAAATGTTGGTGTTAACCCCATGAAATTTATTGAATTGTGGGAATGAAGTAAATCTTGTTTCAAACCCATGAAATTTGATTGAATTGTGTGAATGATGAAAATGTTGTCGTTATACCAATGAAATTAGATAGAATTATGTGAAGGAAAATGTTGTTGCTAAACCCATGAAATTTGATTGAATTGTGTGAATGATGAAAATGTTGTTGTTAACCCATGAAATTTGATTAAATTGTGTGAATGATGAAAATATTGTTGTAAAACCCACGAAATCTGATTAAATTTTAAGAATAATTAAAATATTATTGGTAAACACATGAAATTTGATTAAATTGTGGAAATGATGAAAATGTTGTTGTTAAACCCGAGAAATTTGATTGAATATTGTTAATCATAAAAATGTTGGTGTTAAACCCATGAAATTGAATTGAATTGTGGGAATGATGTAAATCTTGTTTTAATCCCATGAAATTTGGTTGACTTGTGTGAATGATGAAAATGTTGTTGTTAAACCCATGAAATTAGATAGAATTGTGTGAATGTTGAAAATGTTTTTGTTGAACCCGTGAAATTTGATTGAATTGTGTGAATGATGAATATGTTGTTGTTAAACCCATGAAATTTGATTAAATTGTGTGAATAATTAAAATATTATTGGTAAACCCGTGAAATTTGATTAAATTGTGGAAATGATCAAAATGTTGTTGTTTAACCCGAGAAATTTGATTGAATATTGTTAATCATAAAAATGTTGGTGTTAAACACATGACATTTAATTGAATTATGGGAATGATGTAAATCTTGTTTTAAACCCTTAAAATATAATTGAATTCTGTGAATGATGAAAATGTTGTTGTTAAACCCATGAAATTAGACAAAATTGTGTGAATGATGAAAATGTTATTGGTAAACGCATGAAACCTTATTGAATTGTGTGAATAATTAAAATATTATTCTTAAACCCATGAAATTTGATTAAATTGTGGAAATGATGAAAATGTTGTTGTTAAACCCATGAAATTTGATTGAATATTGTTAATCATAAATATGTTGGTGTTAAACCCATGAAATTTAATTGAATTGTGGGAATGATATAAATCATGTTTTAAGCCCGTGAAATTTGATTGTATTGTGTGAATAATTGAAATAATATTCTTAAACCCATGAAATTTGATTGAATTGTGGGAATGATGTAAATTTTGTTGGTAAACCCATGAAATTTGATTAAATTGTGTGAATGATGAAAATGTTGTTGTTAAATCCATGACATTTGATTCAATTGTGTGAATGATTACAATATTATTGTTAAACCCATGAAATTTGATAAAATTGTGTGAATAATTAAAATATTATTCTTAAACCCATGAAATTTGATTAAATTGGGGAAATGATGAAAATGTTGTTGTTAAACCCATGAAATTTGATTGAATATTGTTAATCATAAAAATCTTGGTGTTAAACCCATGAAATTTAATTGAATTGTGGGAACGAGGTAAATCTTATTTTAAACCCATGAAATTAGTTGAATTGTGTGAATAATTGAAATATTATTGTTAAACCCATGAAATTTGATTGAATTGTGGGAATGATGTAACTTTTGTTGGTAAACCCATGAAATTTGATTAAATTGTGTGAATGATGAAAATGTTGTTGTTAAATCCATGAGATTTGATTCAATTGTGTGAATGATTACAATATTATTGTTAAACCCATGAAATTTGATAAAATTGTGTGAATAATTAAAATATTATTCTTAAACCCATGAAATTTGATTAAATTGGGGAAATGATGAAAATGTTGTTGTTAAACCCATGAAATTTGATTGAATATAGTCAATCATAAAAATGTTGGTGTTAAACCCATGAAATTTAATTGAATTGTGGGAACGAGGTAAATCTTATTTTAAACCCATGAAATTTGATTGAATTGTGTGAATAATTAAAATATTAGTCTTAAACCCATGAAATTTGATTAAATTGGGGAAATGATGAAAATGTTGTTGTTAAACCCATGAAATTTGATTGAATATTGTTAATCATAAAAATCTTGGTGTTAAACCCATGAAATTTAATTGAATTGTGGGAACGAGTTAAATCTTATTTTAAACCCATGAAATTAGTTGAATTGTGTGAATAATTGAAATATTATTGTTAAACCCATGAAATTTGATTGAATTGTGGGAATGATGTAACTTTTGTTGGTAAACCCATGAAATTTGATTAAATTGTGTGAATGATGAAAATGTTGTTGTTAAATCCATGAGATTTGATTCAATTGTGTGAATGATTACAATATTATTGTTAAACCCATGAAATTTGATAAAATTGTGTGAATAATGAAAATATTATTCTTAAACCCATGAAATTTGATTAAATTGGGGAAATGATGAAAATGTTGTTGTTAAACCCATGAAATTTGATTGAATATAGTCAATCATAAAAATGATGGTGTTAAACCCATGAAATTTAATTGAATTGTGGGAACGTGGTAAATCTTATTTTAAACCCATGAAATTTGATTGAATTGTGTGAATAATTGAAATATTATTGTTAAACCCATGAAATTTGATTGAATTGTGGGAATGATGAAAATGTTGTTGTTAAACCCATAAAATTTGATTAAATTGTGTAAATGATGAAAATGTTGTTGTTAAATCCATGACATTTGATTCAATTGTGTGAATGATTAAAATATTGTTGTTAAACCCATGAAATTTGATTAAACTGTGTGAATAATTAAAATATTATTGTTAAACCCATGAAATTTGATTAAATTTTGGAAATGAAGAAAATGTTGTTGTTAAAACCATGAAATTTGATTGAGTATTGTTAATCATAAAAATGTTGGTGTTAAACCGATGAAATTTAATTGCATTGTGGGAATGATGTAAATCTTGTTTTCAACCAATGAAATTTGATTAAATTGTATGAATAATTAAAATATTATTGTTAAACCCATGAAATTTGATTAAATTATGGAAATGATGAAAATGTTTTTGTTAAACCATGAAATTTGATTGAATATATTTAATAATAAAAATGCCGGTGTTAAACCCATGAAATTTAATTGAATTGTGTGAATAATTAAATTATTATTCTTAAACCCATGAATATTTATTAAATTGTGGAAATGATGAAAATGTTGTTGTAAACCCATGAAATTTGATTGAATATTGTTAACCATAAAAATGTTGGTGTTAAACACATGAAATTTAATTAAATTGTGGGAATGATGTAAATCATGTTTTAAACCTGTGAAATTTGACTGAATTGTGTGAATGATGAGAATGTTGTTGGTAAACCCATGAAATCTGATTGAATTGTGTGAATAATAAAAAATTATTGTTAAACCCATGAAATTTGATTAAATTGTGGAAATGATGAAAATGTTGCTGTTAAACCCATGAAATTTGATTGAATATTGTTAATCATAAAAATGTTGGTGTTAACCCCATGAAATTTATTGAATTGTGGGAATGAAGTAAATCTTGTTTCAAACCCATGAAATTTGATTGAATTGTGTGAATGATGAAAATGTTGTCGTTATACCAATGAAACTAGATAGAATTATGTGAAGGAAAATGTTGTTGCTAAACCCATGAAATTTGATTGAATTGTGTGAATGATGAAAATGTTGTTGTTAAACCCATGAAATTTGATTGAATATTGTTAATCATAAATATGTTGGTGTTAAACCCATGAAATTTAATTGAATTGTGGGAATGATGTAAATCATGTTTTAAACCCGTGAAATTTGATTGTATTGTGTGAATAATTGAAATATTATTGTTAAACCCATGAAATTTGATTGAATTGTGGGAATGATGTAAATTTTGTTGGTAAACCCATGAAATTTGATTAAATTGTGTGAATGATGAAAATGTTGTTGTTAAATCCATGACATTTGATTCAATTGTGTGAATGATTACAATATTATTGTTAAACCCATGAAATTTGATAAAATTGTGTGAATAATTAAAATATTATTCTTAAACCCATGAAATTTGATTAAATTGTGGAAATGATGAAAATGTTGTTGTTAAACCCATGAAATTTGATTGAATATTTTTAATCATAAAAATGTTGGTGTTAAACCCATGAAATTTAATTGAATTGTGGGAACGAGGTAAATCTTATTTTAAACCCATGAAATTTGATTGAATTGTGTGAATAATTGAAATATTATTGTTAAACCCATGAAATTTGATTGAATTGTGGGAATGATGAAAATGTTGTTGTTAAACCCATAAAACTTGATTAAATTGTGTAAATGATGAAAATGTTGTTGTTAAATCCATGACATTTGATTCAATTGTGTGAATCATTAAAATATTGTTGTTAAACCCATGAAATTTGATTAAACTGTGTGAATAATTAAAATATTATTGTTAAACCCATGAAATTTGATTAAATTTTGGAAATGAAGAAAATGTTGTTGTTAAAACCATGAAATTTGATTGAGTATTGTTAATCATAAAAATGTTGGTGTTTAACCGATGAAATTTAATTGCATTGTGGGAATGATGTAAATCTTGTTTTCAACCAATGAATTTTGATTAAATTGTATGAATAATTAAAATATTATTGTTAAACCCATGAAATTTGATTAAATTATGGAATGATGAAAATGTTGTTGTTAAACCATGAAATTTGATTGAATATATTTAAATAATAAAAATGCCGGTGTTTAAACCCATGAAATTTAATTGAATTGTGTGAATAATTAAATTATTATTCTTAAACCCATGAAATTTTATTAATTGTGGAAATGATGAAAATGTTGTTGTTAAACCCATGAAATTTGATTGAATATTGTTAACCATAAAAATGTTGGTGTTAAACACATGAAATTTAATTATTTGGGAATGATGTAAATCATGTTTTAAACCCGTGAAATTTGACTGAATTGTGTGAATGATGAGAATGTTGTTGGTAAACCCATGAAATCTGATTGAATTGTGTGAATAATTAAAATATTATTGTTAAACCCATGAAATTTGATTAAATTGTGGAAATGATGAAAATGTTGTTGTTAAACCCATGAATTTGATTGAATATTGTTAATCATAAAAATGTTGGTGTTAACCCCATGAAATTTATTGAATTGTGGGAATGAAGTAAATCTTGTTTCAAACCCATGAAATTTGATTGAATTGTGTGAATGATGAAAATGTTGTCGTTATACCAATGAAATTAGATTGAATTATGTGAAGGAAAATGTTGTTGCTAAACCCATGAAATTTGATTGAATTGTGTGAATGATGAAAATGTTGTTGTTAAACCCATGAAATTGATTAAATTGTGTGAATGATGAAATATTGTTGTAAAACCCACGAAATCTGATTAAATTTAAGAATATTAAAATATTATTGTAAACACATGAAATTTGATTAATTGTGGAAATGATGAAATGTTGTTGTTAAACCGAGAAATTTGATTGAATATTGTTAATCATAAAAATGTTGGTGTTAAACCCATGAAATTGAATTGAATTGTGGGAATGATGTAAATCTTGTTTAATCCCATGAAATTGGTTGACTTGTGTGAATGATGAAAATGTTGTTGTTAAACCCATGAAATTAGATAGAATTGTGTGAATGTTGAAAATGTTTTTGTTGAACCCGTGAAATTTGATTGAATTGGTGAATGATGAATATGTTGTTGTTAAACCCATGAAATTTGATTAAATTGTGTGAATAATTAAAATATTATTGGTAAACCCGTGAAATTTGATTAAATTGGGAAATGATCAAAATTGTGTTGTTAACCCGAGAAATTTGATTGAATATTGTTAATCATAAAAATGTTGGTGTTAAACACATGACATTTAATTGAATTATGGGAATGATGTAAATCTTGTTTTAAACCTTAAAAATAATTGAATTCTGTGAATGATGAAATGTGTTGTTAAACCCATGAAATTAGACAAAATTGTGTGAATGATGAAAATGTTATTGGTAAACGCATGAAACCTTATTGAATTGTGTGAATAATTAAAATATTATTCTTAAACCCATGAAATTTGATTAAATTGTGGAAATGATGAAAATGTTGTTGTTAAACCCATGAAATTTGATTGAATATTGTTAATCATAAATATGTTGGTGTTAAACCCATGAAATTTAATTGAATTGTGGGAATGATATAAATCATGTTTTAAGCCCGTGAAATTTGATTGTATTGTGTGAATAATTGAAATAATATTCTTAAACCCATGAAATTTGATTGAATTGTGGGAATGATGTAAATTTTGTTGGTAAACCCATGAAATTTGATTAAATTGTGTGAATGATGAAAATGTTGTTGTTAAATCCATGACATTTGATTCAATTGTGTGAATGATTACAATATTATTGTTAAACCCATGAAATTTGATAAAATTGTGTGAATAATTAAAATATTATTCTTAAACCCATGAAATTTGATTAAATTGGGGAAATGATGAAAATGTTGTTGTTAAAACCCATGAAATTTGATTGAATATTGTTAATCATAAAAATCTTGGTGTTAAACCATGAAATTTAATTGAATTGTGGGAACGAGGTAAATCTTATTTAAAACCATGAAATTAGTTGAATTGTGTGAATAATTGAAATATTATTGTTAAACCCATGAAATTTGATTGAATTGTGGGAATGATGTAACTTTTGTTGGTAAACCCATGAAATTTGATTAAATTGTGTGAATGATGAAAATGTTGTTGTTAAATCCATGAGATTTGATTCAATTGTGTGAATGATTACAATATTATTGTTAAACCCATGAAATTTGATAAATTGTGTGAATAATTAAAATATATTCTTAAACCCATGAAATTTGATTAAATTGGGGAAATGATGAAAATGTTGTTGTTAAACCCATGAAATTTGATTGAATATAGTCAATCATAAAAATGTTGGTGTTAAACCCATGAAATTTAATTGAATTGTGGGAACGAGGTAAATCTTATTTTAAACCCATGAAATTTGATTGAATGTGTGAATAATTGAAATATTATTGTTAAACCCATGAAATTTGATTGAATTGTGGGAATGATGAAAATGTTGTTGTTAAACCCATAAAATTTGATTAAATTGTGTAAATGATGAAAATGTTGTGTTAAATCCATGACATTTGATTCAATTGTGTGAATGATTAAAATATTGTGTTAAACCCATGAAATTTGATTAAACTGTGTGAATAATTAAAATATTTGTTAAAACCATGAAATTGATTAAATTTTGGAAATGAAGAAAATGTTGTTGTTAAAACCATGAAATTGATTGAGTATGTTAATCATAAAAATGTTGGTGTTAAACCGATGAAATTTAATTGCATTGTGGGAATGATGTAAATCTTGTTTTCAACCAATGAAATTTGATTAAATTGTATGAATAATTAAAATATTATTGTTAAACCCATGAAATTTGATTAAATTATGGAAATGATGAAAATGTTTTTGTTAAACCATGAAATTTGATTGAATATATTTAATAATAAAAATGCCGGTGTTAAACCCATGAAATTTAATTGAATTGTGTGAATAATTAAATTATTATTCTTAAACCCATGAATATTTATTAAATTGTGGAAATGATGAAAATGTTGTTGTAAACCCATGAAATTTGATTGAATATTGTTAACCTAAAAATGTTGGTGTTAAAACACATGAAATTTAATTAAATTGTGGGAATGATGTAAATCATGTTTTAAACCTGTGAAATTTGACTGAATTGTGTGAATGATGAGAATGTTGTTGGTAAACCCATGAAATCTGATTGAATTGTGTGAATAATAAAAAATTATTGTTAAACCCATGAAATTTGATTAAATTGTGGAAATGATGAAAATGTTGCTGTTAAACCCATGAAATTTGATTGAATATTGTTAATCATAAAAATGTTGGTGTTAACCCCATGAAATTTATTGAATTGTGGGAATGAAGTAAATCTTGTTTCAAACCCATGAAATTTGATTGAATTGTGTGAATGATGAAAATGTTGTCGTTATACCAATGAAACTAGATAGAATTATGTGAAGGAAAATGTGTTGCTAAACCCATGAAATTTGATTGAATTGTGTGTGAATGATGAAAATGTTGTTGTTAAACCCATGAAATTTGATTGAATATTGTTAATCATAAATATGTTGGTGTTAAACCCATGAATTTAATTGAATTGGGAATGATGTAAATCATGTTTTAAACCCGTGAAATTGATTGTATTGTGTGAATAATTGAAATATATTGTTAAACCATGAAATTTGATTGAATTGTGGGAATGATGTAAATTTTGTTGGTAAACCCATGAAATTTGATTAAATTGTGTGAATGATGAAAATGTTGTTGTTAAATCCATGACATTTGATTCAATTGTGTGAATGATTACAATATTTTGTTAAACCCATGAATTTGATAAAATTGTGTGAATAATAAAATATTATTCTTAAACCCATGAAATTTGATTAAATTGTGGAAATGATGAAAATGTTGTTGTAAACCCATGAATTTGATTGATATTTTTAATCATAAAAATGTTGGTGTTAAACCCATGAAATTTAATTGAATTGTGGGAACGAGGTAAATCTTATTTTAAACCCATGAAATTTGATTGAATTGTGTGAATAATTGAAATATTATTGTTAAACCCATGAAATTTGATTGAATTGTGGGAATGATGAAAATGTTGTTGTAAACCCATAAAACTTGATTAAATGTGTAAATGATGAAAATGTTGTTGTTAAATCCATGACATTTGATTCAATTGTGTGAATCATTAAAATATTGTTGTTAAACCCATGAAATTTGATTAAACTGTGTGAATAATTAAAATATTATTGTTAAACCCATGAAATTTGATTAAATTTTGGAAATGAAGAAAATGTTGTTGTTAAAACCATGAAATTTGATTGAGTATTGTTAATCATAAAAATGTTGGTGTTTAACCGATGAAATTTAATTGCATTGTGGGAATGATGTAAATCTTGTTTTCAACCAATGAATTTGATTAAATTGTATGAATAATTAAAATATTATTGTTAAACCATGAAATTTGATTAAATTATGGAAATGATGAAAATGTTGTTGTTAAACCATGAAATTTGATTGAATATATTTAATAATAAAAAATACCGGTGTTAAACCCATGAAATTTAATTGAATTGTGTGAATAATTAAATTATTATTCTTAAACCATGAAATTTATTAAATTGTGGAAATGATGAAAATGTTGTTGTAAACCCATGAAATTTGATTGAATATTGTTAACCATAAAAATGTTGGTGTTAAACACATGAAATTTAATAAATTGTGGGAATGATGTAAATCATGTTTTAAACCCGTGAAATTTGACTGAATTGTGTGAATGATGAGAATGTTGTTGGTAAACCCATGAAATCTGATTGAATTGTGTGAATAATTAAAATATTATTGTTAAACCCATGAAATTTGATTAAATTGTGGAAATGATGAAAATGTTGTTGTTAAACCCATGAAATTTGATTGAATATTGTTAATCATAAAAATGTTGGTGTTAACCCCATGAAATTTATTGAATTGTGGGAATGAAGTAAATCTTGTTTCAAACCCATGAAATTTGATTGAATTGTGTGAATGATGAAAATGTTGTCGTTATACCAATGAAATTAGATAGAATTATGTGAAGGAAAATGTTGTTGCTAAACCCATGAAATTTGATTGAATTGTGTGAATGATGAAAATGTTGTTGTTAAACCCATGAAATTTGATTAAATTGTGTGAATGATGAAAATATTGTTGTAAAAACCACGAATCTGATTAAATTTAAGAATAATTAAAATATTATTGGTAAACACATGAAATTTGATTAAATTGTGGAAATGATGAAAATGTTGTTGTTAAACCGAGAAATTTGATTGAATATTGTTAATCATAAAAATGTTGGTGTTAAACCCATGAAATTGAATTGAATTGTGGGAATGATGTAAATCTTGTTTTAATCCCATGAAATTTGGTTGACTTGTGTGAATGATGAAAATGTTGTTGTTAAACCCATGAAATTAGATAGAATTGTGTGAATGTTGAAAATGTTTTTGTTGAACCCGTGAAATTTGATTGAATTGTGTGAATGATGAATATGTTGTTGTTAAACCCATGAAATTTGATTAAATTGTGTGAATAATTAAAATATTATTGGTAAACCCGTGAAATTTGATTAAATTGTGGAAATGATCAAAATGTTGTTGTTTAACCCGAGAAATTTGATTGAATATTGTTAATCATAAAAATGTTGGTGTTAAACACATGACATTTAATTGAATTATGGGAATGATGTAAATCTTGTTTTAAACCCTTAAAATATAATTGAATTCTGTGAATGATGAAAATGTTGTTGTTAAACCCATGAAATTAGACAAAATTGTGTGAATGATGAAAATGTTATTGGTAAACGCATGAAACCTCATTGAATTGTGTGAATAATTAAAATATTATTCTTAAACCCATGAAATTTGATTAAATTGTGGAAATGATGAAAATGTTGTTGTTAAACCCATGAAATTTGATTGAATATTGTTAATCATAAATATGTTGGTGTTAAACCCATGAAATTTAATTGAATTGTGGGAATGATATAAATCATGTTTTAAGCCGTGAAATTTGATTGTATTGTGTGAATAATTGAAATATATTCTTAAACCCATGAAATTTGATTGAATTGGGGGAATGATGTAAATTTTGTTGGTAAACCCATGAAATTTGATTAAATTGTGTGAATGATGAAAATGTTGTTGTTAAATCCATGACATTTGATTCAATTGTGTGAATGATTACAATATTATTGTTAAACCCATGAAATTTGATAAAATTGTGTGAATAATTAAAATATTATTCTTAAACCCATGAAATTTGATTAAATTGGGGAAATGATGAAAATGTTGTTGTTAAACCCATGAAATTTGATTGAATATTGTTAATCATAAAAATCTTGGTGTTAAACCCATGAAATTTAATTGAATTGTGGGAACGAGGTAAATCTTATTTTAAACCCATGAAATTAGTTGAATTGTGTGAATAATTGAAATATTATTGTTAAACCCATGAAATTTGATTGAATTGTGGGAATGATGTAACTTTTGTTGGTAAACCCATGAAATTTGATTAAATTGTGTGAATGATGAAAATGTTGTTGTTAAATCCATGAGATTTGATTCAATTGTGTGAATGATTACAATATTATTGTTAAACCCATGAAATTTGATAAAATTGTGTGAATAATTAAAATATTATTCTTAAACCCATGAAATTTGATTAAATTGGGGAAATGATGAAAATGTTGTTGTTAAACCCATGAAATTTGATTGAATATAGTCAATCATAAAAATGTTGGTGTTAAACCCATGAAATTTAATTGAATTGTGGGAACGAGGTAAATCTTATTTTAAACCCATGAAATTTGATTGAATTGTGTGAATAATTGAAATATTATTGTTAAACCCATGAAATTTGATTGAATTGTGGGAATGATGAAAATGTTGTTGTTAAACCCATAAAACTTGATTAAATTGTGTAAATGATGAAAATGTTGTTGTTAAATCCATGACATTTGATTCAATTGTGTGAATCATTAAAATATTGTTGTTAAACCCATGAAATTTGATTAAACTGTGTGAATAATTAAAATATTATTGTTAAACCCATGAAATTTGATTAAATTTTGGAAATGAAGAAAATGTTGTTGTTAAAACCATGAAATTTGATTGAGTATTGTTAATCATAAAAATGTTGGTGTTTAACCGATGAAATTTAATTGCATTGTGGGAATGATGTAAATCTTGTTTTCAACCAATGAATTTTGATTAAATTGTATGAATAATTAAAATATTATTGTTAAACCCATGAAATTTGATTAAATTATGGAAATGATGAAAATGTTGTTGTTAAACCATGAAATTTGATTGAATATATTTAATAATAAAAATGCCGGTGTTAAACCCATGAAATTTAATTGAATTGTGTGAATAATTAAATTATTATTCTTAAACCCATGAAATTTTATTAAATTGTGGAAATGATGAAAATGTTGTTGTAAACCCATGAAATTTGATTGAATATTGTTAACCATAAAAATGTTGGTGTTAAACACATGAAATTTAATTAAATTGTGGGAATGATGTAAATCATGTTTTAAACCCGTGAAATTTGACTGAATTGTGTGAATGATGAGAATGTTGTTGGTAAACCCATGAAATCTGATTGAATTGTGTGAATAATTAAAATATTATTGTTAAACCCATGAAATTTGATTAAATTGTGGAAATGATGAAAATGTTGTTGTTAAACCCATGAAATTTGATTGAATATTGTTAATCATAAAAATTTGGTGTTAACCCCATGAAATTTATTGAATTGTGGGAATGAAGTAAATCTTGTTTCAAACCCATGAAATTTGATTGAATTGTGTGAATGATGAAAATGTTGTCGTTATACCAATGAAATTAGATAGAATTATGTGAAGGAAAATGTTGTTGCTAAACCCATGAAATTTGATTGAATTGTGTGAATGATGAAAATGTTGTTGTTAAACCCATGAAATTTGATTAAATTGTGTGAATGATGAAAATATTGTTGTAAAACCCACGAAATCTGATTAAATTTTAAGAATATTTAAAATATTATTGGTAAACACATGAAATTTGATTAAATTGTGGAAATGATGAAAATGTTGTTGTTAAACCCGAGAAATTTGATTGAATATTGTAAATCATAAAAATGTTGGTGTTAAACCCATGAAATTGAATTGAATTGTGTGAATGATGTAAATCTTGTTTTAATCCCATGAAATTTGGTTGACTTGTGTGAATGATGAAAATGTTGTTGTTAAACCCATGAAATTAGATAGAATTGTGTGAATGTTGAAAATGTTGTTGTTGAACCCGTGAAATTTGATTGAATTGTGTGAATGATGAATATGTTGTTGTTAAACCCATGAAATTTGATTAAATTGTGTGAATAATTAATATATTATTGGTAAACCCGTGAAATTTGATTAAATTGTGGAAATGATCAAAATGTTGTTGTTAAACCCGAGAAATTTGATTGAATATTGTTAATCATAAAAATGTTGTTGTTAAACCCATGAAATTTAATTGCATTGCGGGAATGATGAAAATCTTGTTTTAAACCCAAGAAATTTGAATGAATTGTGTGAATGATGAAAATTTTGTTGTTAAACCCATGAAATTTGATTGAATATTGTTAAATATAAAAATGTTGGTGTTAAACACATGAAATTTAATTGAATTGTGGGAATGATGTAAATCTTGTTTTAAACCCTTAAAATTTAATTAAATTCTGTGAATGATGAAAATGTTGTTGTTAAACCCATGAAATTAGACATAATTGTGTGAATGATGAAAATGTTATTGGTAAACGCATGAAATCTCATTGAATTGTGTGAATAATTAAAATATTATTGTTAAACCGATGAAATTTGATTAAATTGTGGAAATGATGAAAATGTTGTTGTTAAACCCATGAAATTTGATCGAATATTGTTAATCATAAATATGTTGGTGTTAGACCCATGAAATTTAATTGAATTGTGGGAATGATGTAAATCATGTTTTAAACCCGTGAAATTTGATTGTATTGTGTGAATAATTGAAATATTATTGTTAAACCCATGAAATTTGATTGAATTGTGGGAATGATGTAAATTTTGTTGGTAAACCCATGAAATTTGATTAAATTGTGTGAATGATGAAAATGTTGTTGTTAAATCCATGACATTTGATTCAATTGTGTGAATGATTACAATATTATTGTTAAACCCATGAAATTTGATAAAATTGTGTGAATAATTAAAATATTATTCTTAAACCCATGAAATTTGATTAAATTGTGGAAATGATGAAAATGTTGTTGTTAAACCCATGAAATTTGATTGAATATTGTTAATCATAAAAATGTTGGTGTTAAACCCATGAAATTTAATTGAATTGTGGGAACGAGGTAAATCTTATTTTAAACCCATGAAATTTAATTGAATTGTGGGAACGAGGTAAATCTTATTTTAAACCCATGAAATTTGATTGAATTGTGTGAATAATTGAAATATTATTGTTAAACCCATGAAATTTGATTGAATTGTGGGAATGATGAAAATGTTGTTGTTAAACCCATAAAATTTGATTAAATTGTGTAAATGATGAAAATGTTGTTGTTAAATCCATGACATTTGATTCAATTGTGTGAATGATTAAAATATTGTTGTTAAACCCATGAAATTAGATAAAATTGTGTGAATAATTAAAATATTATTGTTAAACCCATGAAATTTGATTAAATTTTGGAAATGAAGAAAATGTTGTTGTTAAAACCATGAAATTTGATTGAATATTGTTAATCATAAAAATGTTGGTGTTAAACCGATGAAATTTAATTGCATTGTGGGAATGATGTAAATCTTGTTTTCAACCCATGAAATTTGATTAAATTGTGTGAATAATTAAAATATTATTGTTAAACCCATAAATTTAGATAGAATTGTGTGAATGATGAAAATGATGTTGGTAAACCCATGAAATCTGATTGAATTGTGTGAATAATTAAAATATTCTTGTTAAACCCATGAAATTAGAAAAAATTGTGTGAATAATTAAAATATTATTTTTAGACCCAAGAAATTTGATTAAATTATGGAAATGATGAAAATGTTGTTGTTAAACCTATGAAATTTGATTGAATATTGTTAAATATAAAAAGTTGGTGTTAAACACATGAAATTTAATTGAATTGTGAGAATGATGTAAATCTTGTTTTAAACCCTTAAAATTTAATTAAATTCTGTGAATGATGAAAATGTTGTTGTTAAACCCATGAAATTAGACAGAATTGTGTGAATGATGAAAATGTTATTTGTAAACGCATGAAATCTCATTGAATTGTGTGAATAATTAAAATATTATTCTTAAACCCATGAAATTTGATTAAATTGTGGAAATGATGAAAATGTTGTTGTTAAACCCATGAAATTTGATTGAATATTGTTAATCATAAATATGTTGGTGTTAAACTGATGAAATTTTATTAAATTTTGGAAATGAAGAAAATGTTGTTGTTAAACCCATGAAATTTGATTGAATATTGTTAATCATAAAAATGTTGGTGTTGAACCGATGAAATTTAATTGCATTGTGGGAATGATGTAAATCTTGTTTTAAACCCATGAAATTTGATTAAATTGTGTCAATAATTAAAATATTATTGTTAAACCCATAAATTTAGATAGAATTCTGTGAATGATGAAAATGATGTTGGTAAACCCATAAAATCTGATTGAATTGTGTGAATAATTAAAATATTCTTGTTAAACCCATTAAATTAGATATAATTGTGTGAATTATTAAAATATTATTTTTAGACCCAAGAAATTTGATTAAATTATGGAAATGATGAAAATGTTGTTGTTAAACCCATGAAATTTGATTGAATATTGTTAAATATAAAAATGTTGGTGTTAAACACATGAAATTTAATTGAATTGTAGGAATGATGTAAATCATGTTTTAAACCCTTAAAATTTAATTAAATTCTGTGAATGATGAAAATGTTGTTGTTAAACCCATGAAATTAGACAGAATTGTGTGAATGATGAAAATGTTATTGGTAAACGCATGAAATCTCATTGAATTGTGTGAATAATTAAAATATTATTGTTAAACCGATGAAATTTGATTAAATTGTGGAAATGATGAAAATGTTGTTGTTAAACCCATGAAATTTGATTGAATATTGTTAATCATAAATATGTTGGTGTTAAACCCATGAAATTTGATAAAATTTTGGAAATGAAGAAAATGTTGTTGTTAAAACCATGAAATTTGATTGAATATTGTTAATCATAAAAATGTTGGTGTTAAACCGATGAAATTTAATTGCATTGTGGGAATGATGTAAATCTTGTTTTCAACCCATGAAATTTGATTAAATTGTATGAATAATTAAAATATTATTGTTAAACCCATGAAATTTGATTAAATTATGGAAACGATGAAAATGTTGTTGTTAAACCATGAAATTTGATTGAATATATTTAATAATAAAAATGTTGGTGTTAAACCCATGAAATTTAATTGAATTGTTTGAATAATTAAATTATTATTCTTAAACCCATGAAATTTTATTAAATTGTGGAAATGATGAAAATGTTGTTGTAAACCCATGAAATTTGATTGAATATTGTTAACCATAAAAATGTTGGTGTTAAACACATGAAATTTAATTAAATTGTGGGAATGATGTAAATCATGTTTTAAATCCGTGAAATTTGACTGAATCGTGTGAATAATTAAAATATTATTGTTAAACCCATGAAATTTGATTAAATTGTGGAATTGATGAAAATGTTGCTGTTAAACCCATGAAATTTGATTGAATGTTGTTAATCATAAAAATGTTGGTGTTAACCCCATGAAATTTGATTGAATTGTGGGAATGAAGTAAATCTTGTTTCAAACCCATGAAATTTGATTGAATTGTGTGAATGATGAAAATGTTGTCGTTATACCAATGAAATTAGATAGAATTATGTGAAGGAATTGCGTGAATGATGAAAATGTTGTTGGTAAACCCATGAAATCTGATTGAATTGTGTGAATGATGAAAATGTTGTTGTTAAATCCATGAAATTAGATAGAATTGTGTGAATGATGAAAATGTTGTTGTTAAACCCATGAAATTTGATTAAATTGTGTGAATGATGAAAATGTTGTTTGTAAACCCATGAAATCTGATTAAATTTTAAGAATAATTAAAATATTATTGGTAAACACATGAAATTTGATTAAATTATGGAAATGATGAAAATGTTGTTGTTAAACCCGAGAAATTTGATTGAATATTCTTAATCATAAAAATGTTGGTGTTAAACCCATGAAATTGAATTGAATGGTGGGAATGATGTAAATCTTGTTTTAATCCCATGAAATTTGGTTGACTTGTGTGAATGATGAAAATGTTGTTGTTAAACCCATGAAATTAGATAGAATTGTGTGAATGATGAAAATGTTGTTGTTAAACCCGTGAAATTTGGTTGAATTGTGTGAATGATGAAAATGTTGTTTGTAAACCCATGAAATCTGATTAAATTTTAAGAATGATTAAAATATTATTGGTAAACCCATGAAATTTGATTAAATTGTGGAAATGATGAAAATGTTGTTGTTAAACCCGAGAAATTTGATTGAATATTCTTAATCATAAAAATGTTGGTGTTAAACCCATGAAATTGAATTGAATTGTGGGAATGATGTAAATCTTGTTTTAATCCCATATAATTTGGTTGACTTGTGTGAATGATGAAATTTGATTAAATTGTATGAATAATTAAAATATTATTGTTAAACCCATGAAATTTAATTAAATTATGGAAATGATGAAAATGTTGTTGTTAAACCATGAAATTTGATTGAATATATTTAATAATAAAAATGCTGATGTTAAACCCATGAAATTTAATTGAATTGTGTGAATAATTAAATTATTATTCTTAAACCCATGAAATTTTATTAAATTGTGGAAATGATGAAAATGTTGTTGTAAACCCATGAAATTTGATTGAATATTGTTAACCATAAAAATGTTTGTGTTAAACACATGAAATTTAATTAAATTGTGGGAATGATGTAAATCATGTTTTAAACCCGTGAAATTTGACTGAATTGTGTGAATGATGAGAATGTTATTGGTAAACCCATGAAATCTGATTGAATTGTGTGAATAATTAAAATATTATTGTTAAACCCATGAAATTTGATTAAATTGTGGAAATGATGAAAATGTTGTTGTTAAACCCATGAAATTTGATTGAATATTATTAACTATAAAAATGTTGGTGTTAAACACATGAAATTTAATTGAATTATGGGAATGATGTAAATCTTGTTTTAAACCCTTAAAATATAATTGAATTCTGTGAATGATGAAATTGTTGTTGTTAAACCCATGAAATTAGACAAAATTGTGTGAATGATGAAAATGTTATTGGTAAACGCATGAAACCTCATTGAATTGTGTGAATAATTAAAATATTATTGTTAAACGGATGAAGTTTGATTAAATTGTGGAAATGATGAAAATGCTGCTGTTAAACCCATGAAATTTGATTGAATTTTGTTAATCATAAAAATGTTGGTGTTAACCCCATGAAATTTGATTGAATTGTGGGAATGAAGTAAATCTTGTTTCAAACCCATGAAATTTGATTAAATTGTGTGAATGATGAAAATTTTGTCGTTATACCAATGAAATTAGATAGAATTATGTGAAGGAAAATGTTGTTGCTAAACCCATGAAATTAGATTGAATTGTGTGAATAATGGAAATATTATTGTTAAACCCATGAAATTTGATTGAATTGTGTGAATGATGAAAATGTTGTTGTTAAACCCATGAAATTTGATTAAATTGTGTGAATGATGAAAATATTGTTGTAAAATCCATGACATTTGATTCAATTGTGTGAATGATTACAATATTATTATTAAACCAATGAAATAAGATAAAATTGTGTGAATAATTAAAATATTATTCTTAAACCCATGAAATTCGATTAAATTGGGGAAATGATGAAAATGTTGTTGTTAAACCCATGAAATTTGATTGAATATTGTTAATCATAAAAATGATGGTGTTAAATCCATGAAATTTAATTGAATTGTGGGAACGAGGTAAATCTTATTTTAAACCCATGAAATTTGGTTGACTTGTGTGAATGATGAAAATGTTGTTGTTAAACCCATGAAATTAGATAGAATTGTGTGAATGATGAAAATGTTGTTGTTAAACCCATGAAATTTGATTGAATTGTGTGAATGATGAAAATGTTGTTGTTAAACCCATTAAATTTGATTAAATTGTGTGAATGATGAAAATATTGTTGTAAAACCCATGAAATCTGATTAAATTTTAAGAATAATTAAAATATTATTGGTAAACACATGAAATTTGATTAAATTGTGGAAATGATGAAAATGTTGTTGTTAAACTCGAGAAATTTGATTGAATATTCTTAATCATAAAAATGTTGGTGTTAAACCCATGAAATTGAATTGAATTGTGGGAATGATGTAATACTTGTTTTAATCCCATGAAATTTGGTTGACTTGTGTGAATGATGAAAATG
Organism: Lathyrus oleraceus; assembly: GCF_024323335.1. Lineage (NCBI taxonomy): Eukaryota > Viridiplantae > Streptophyta > Magnoliopsida > Fabales > Fabaceae > Lathyrus > Lathyrus oleraceus. Next base: position 28,722 of record NW_026112456.1, read on the forward strand.
TTGTTGTTAAACCCATGAAATTAGATAGAATTGTGTGAATGATGAAAATGTTGTTGTTAAACCCATGAAATTTGATTGAATTGTGTGAATGATGAAAATGTTGTTGTTAAACCCATGAAATTTGATTAAATTGTGTGAATAATTAAAATATTATTGGTAAACCTGTGAAATTTGATTAAATTGTGGAAATGATGAAAATGTTGTTGTTAAACCCGAGAAATTTGATTGAATATTGTTAATCATAAAAATGTTGTTGTTAAACCCATGAAATTTAATTGAATTGCGGGAATGATGTAAATCTTGTTTTAAACCCAAGAAATTTGATTGAATTGTGTGAATGATGAAAATGTTGTTGGTAAACCCATGAAAGCTGATTGAATTGTGTGAATAATTGAAATATTATTGTTAAATCCATGAAATTTGATTGAATTGTGGGAATGATGAAATTGTTGTTGTTAAACCCATGAAATTTGATTAAATTGTGGAAATGATGAAAATTTTGTTGTTAAACCCATGAAATTTGATTGAATATTGTTAATCATAAAAATGTTGGTGTTGAACCGATGAAAATTAATTGAATTGTGGGAATGCTGTAAATCTTGTTTTAAACCCATGAAATTTGATTAAATTGTGTGAATAATTAAAATATTATTGTTAAACCCATAAATTTATATAGAATTGTGTGAATGATGAAAATGATGTTGGTAAACCCATGAAATCTGATTGAGTTGTGTGAATAATTAAAATATTCTTGTTAAACCCATGAAATTAGGTAAAATTGTGTGAATAATTAAAATATTATTCTTAGACCCAAGAAATTTGATTAAATTATGAAAATGATGAAAATGTTGTTGTTAAACCCATGAAATTTGATTGAATATTGTTAACTATAAAAATGTTGTTGTTAAACCCATGAAATTAGACAGAATTGTGTGAATGATGAAAATGTTATTGGTAAACGCATGAAATCTCATTGAATTGTGTGAATAATTAAAATATTATTATTAAACGGATGAAATTTGATTAAATTGTGGAAATGATGAAAATGTTGCTGTTAAACCCATGAAATTTGATTGAATATTGTTAACTATAAAAATGTTGGTGTTAAACACATGAAATTTAATTGAATTGTGGGAATGATGTAAATCTTGTTTTAATCCCATGAAATTTGGTTGACTTGTGTGAATGATGAAAATGTTGTTGTTAAACCCATGAAATTAGATAGAATTGTGTGAATGTTGAAAATGTTGTTGTTGAACCCGTGAAATTTGGTTGAATTGTGTGAATGATGAAAATGTTGTTTGTAAACCCATGAAATTTGATTAAATTGTGTGAATAATTAAAATATTATTGGTAAACCCGTGAAATTTGATTAAATTGTGGAAATGATGAAAATGTTGTTGTTAAACCCGAGAAATTTGATTGAATATTGTTAATCATAAAAATGTTGGTGTTAAACCCATGAAATTGAATTGAATGGTGGGAATGACGTAAATCTTGTTTTAATCCCATGAAATTTGGTTGACTTGTGTGAATGATGAAAATGTTGTTGTTAAACCCATGAAATTAGATAGAATTGTGTGAATGATGAAAATGTTGTTGTTAAACCCGTGAAATTTGGTTGAATTGTGTGAATGATGAAAATGTTGTTTGTAAACCCATGAAATCTGATTAAATTTTAAGAATAATTAAAATATTATTGGTAAACCCATGAAATTTGATTAAATTGTGGAAATGATGAAAATGTTGTTGTTAAACCCATGAAATTTGATTGAATATTGTTAATCATAAAAATGTTGGTGTTAAACCCATGAAATTTAATTGAATTGTGGGAACGAGGTAAATCTTATTTTAAACCCATGAAATTTGATTGAATTGTGTGAATAATTGAAATATTATTGTTAAACCCATGAAATTTGATTGAATTGTCGGAATGATGAAAATGTTGTTGTTAAACCCATAAAATTTGATTAAATTGTGTAAATAATAAAAATGTTGTTGTTAAACCCATGAAATTAGACAGAATTGTGTGAATGATGAAAATGTTATTGGTAAACGCATGAAATCTCATTGAATTGTGTGAATAATTAAAATATTATTATTAAACGGATGAAATTTGATTAAATTGTGGAAATGATGAAAATGTTGCTGTTAAACCCATGAAATTTGATTGAATATTGTTAACTATAAAAATGTTGGTGTTAAACACATGAAATTTAATTGAATTGTGGGAATGATGTAAATCTTGTTTTAATCCCATGAAATTTGGTTGACTTGTGTGAATGATGAAAATGTTGTTGTTAAACCCATGAAATTAGATAGAATTGTGTGAATGTTGAAAATGTTGTTGTTGAACCCGTGAAATTTGGTTGAATTGTGTGAATGATGAAAATGTTGTTTGTAAACCCATGAAATTTGATTAAATTGTGTGAATAATTAAAATATTATTGGTAAACCCGTGAAATTTGATTAAATTGTGGAAATGATGAAAATGTTGTTGTTAAACCCGAGAAATTTGATTGAATATTCTTAATCATAAAAATGTTGGTGTTAAACCCATGAAATTGAATTGAATTGTGGGAATGATGTAAATCTTGTTTTAATCCCATGAAATTTGGTTGACTTGTGTGAATGATGAAAATGTTGTTGTTAAACCCATGAAATTAGATAGAATTGTGTGAATGATGAAAATGTTGTTGGTAAACCCATGAAATCTGATTGAATTGTGTGAATAATTAAAATATTATTGTTAAACCCATGAAATTTGATTAAATTGTGGAAATGATGAAAATGTTGTTGTTAAACCCATGAAATTTGATTGAATATTGTTAATCATAAAAATGTTGGTGTTAAACCCATGAAATTTAATTGAATTGTGGGAACGAGGTAAATCTTATTTTAAACCCATGAAATTTGATTGAATTGTGTGAATAATTGAAATATTATTGTTAAACCCATGAAATTTGATTGAATTGTCGGAATGATGAAAATGTTGTTGTTAAACCCATAAAATTTGATTAAATTGTGTAAATAATGAAAATGTTGTTGTTAAATCCATGACATTTGATTCAATTGTGTGAATGATTAAAATATTATTGTTAAACCCATGAAATTTGATTAAATTGTGTGAATAATTAAAATGTTATTGTTAAACCCATGAAATTTGATTAAATTTTGGAAATGAAGAAAATGTTGTTGTTAAAATCATGAAATTTGATTGAATATTGTTAATCATAAAAATGTTGGTGTTAAACCGATGAAATTTAATTGCATTGTGGGAATGATGTAAATCTTGTTTTCAACCCATGAATCTTGATTATATTGTATGAATAATTAAAATATTATTGTTAAACCCATGAAATTTAATTAAATTATGGAAATGATGAAAATGTTGTTGTTAAACCATGAAATTTGATTGAATATATTTAATAATAAAAATGCTGGTGTTAAACCCATGAAATTTGATTGAATATTGTTAACTATAAAAATGTTGGTGTTAAACACATGAAATTTAATTGAATTGTGGGAATGATGTAAATCTTGTTTTAATCCCATGAAATTTGGTTGACTTGTGTGAATGATGAAAATGTTGTTGTTAAACCCATGAAATTAGATAGAATTGTGTGAATGTTGAAAATGTTGTTGTTGAACCCGTGAAATTTGGTTGAATTGTGTGAATGATGAAAATGTTGTTTGTAAACCCATGAAATTTGATTAAATTGTGTGAATAATTAAAATATTATTGGTAAACCCGTGAAATTTGATTAAATTGTGGAAATGATGAAAATGTTGTTGTTAAACCCGAGAAATTGATTGAATATTGTTAATCATAAAAATGTTGGTGTTAAACCCATGAAATTGAATTGAATGGTGGGAATGACGTAAATCTTGTTTTAATCCCATGAAATTTGGTTGACTTGTGTGAATGATGAAAATGTTGTTGTTAAACCCATGAAATTAGATAGAATTGTGTGAATGATGAAAATGTTGTTGTTAAACCCGTGAAATTTGGTTGAATTGTGTGAATGATGAAAATGTTGTTTGTAAACCCATGAAATCTGATTAAATTTTAAGAATAATTAAAATATTATTGGTAAACCCATGAAATTTGATTAAATTGTGGAAATGATGAAAATGTTGTTGTTAAACCCATGAAATTTGATTGAATATTGTTAATCATAAAAATGTTGGTGTTAAACCCATGAAATTTAATTGAATTGTGGGAACGAGGTAAATCTTATTTTAAACCCATGAAATTTGATTGAATTGTGTGAATAATTGAAATATTATTGTTAAACCCATGAAATTTGATTGAATTGTCGGAATGATGAAAATGTTGTTGTTAAACCCATAAAATTTGATTAAATTGTGTAAATAATAAAAATGTTGTTGTTAAACCCATGAAATTAGACAGAATTGTGTGAATGATGAAAATGTTATTGGTAAACGCATGAAATCTCATTGAATTGTGTGAATAATTAAAATATTATTATTAAACGGATGAAATTTGATTAAATTGTGGAAATGATGAAAATGTTGCTGTTAAACCCATGAAATTTGATTGAATATTGTTAACTATAAAAATGTTGGTGTTAAACACATGAAATTTAATTGAATTGTGGGAATGATGTAAATCTTGTTTTAATCCCATGAAATTTGGTTGACTTGTGTGAATGATGAAAATGTTGTTGTTAAACCCATGAAATTAGATAGAATTGTGTGAATGTTGAAAATGTTGTTGTTGAACCCGTGAAATTTGGTTGAATTGTGTGAATGATGAAAATGTTGTTTGTAAACCCATGAAATTTGATTAAATTGTGTGAATAATTAAAATATTATTGGTAAACCCGTGAAATTTGATTAAATTGTGGAAATGATGAAAATGTTGTTGTTAAACCCGAGAAATTTGATTGAATATTCTTAATCATAAAAATGTTGGTGTTAAACCCATGAAATTGAATTGAATTGTGGGAATGATGTAAATCTTGTTTTAATCCCATGAAATTTGGTTGACTTGTGTGAATGATGAAAATGTTGTTGTTAAACCCATGAAATTAGATAGAATTGTGTGAATGATGAAAATGTTGTTGGTAAACCCATGAAATCTGATTGAATTGTGTGAATAATTAAAATATTATTGTTAAACCCATGAAATTTGATTAAATTGTGGAAATGATGAAAATGTTGTTGTTAAACCCATGAAATTTGATTGAATATTGTTAATCATAAAAATGTTGGTGTTAAACCCATGAAATTTAATTGAATTGTGGGAACGAGGTAAATCTTATTTTAAACCCATGAAATTTGATTGAATTGTGTGAATAATTGAAATATTATTGTTAAACCCATGAAATTTGATTGAATTGTCGGAATGATGAAAATGTTGTTGTTAAACCCATAAAATTTGATTAAATTGTGTAAATAATGAAAATGTTGTTGTTAAATCCATGACATTTGATTCAATTGTGTGAATGATTAAAATATTATTGTTAAACCCATGAAATTTGATTAAATTGTGTGAATAATTAAAATGTTATTGTTAAACCCATGAAATTTGATTAAATTTTGGAAATGAAGAAAATGTTGTTGTTAAAATCATGAAATTTGATTGAATATTGTTAATCATAAAAATGTTGGTGTTAAACCGATGAAATTTAATTGCATTGTGGGAATGATGTAAATCTTGTTTTCAACCCATGAATCTTGATTATATTGTATGAATAATTAAAATATTATTGTTAAACCCATGAAATTTAATTAAATTATGGAAATGATGAAAATGTTGTTGTTAAACCATGAAATTTGATTGAATATATTTAATAATAAAAATGCTGGTGTTAAACCCATGAAATTTAATTGAATTGTGTGAATAATTAAATTATTATTCTTAAACCCATGAAATTTTATTATATTGTGGAAATGATGAAAATGTTGTTGTAAACCCATGAAATTTGATTGAATATTGTTAACCATAAAAATGTTGGTGTTAAACACATAAAGTTTAATTAAATTGTGGGAATGATGTAAATCATGTTTTAAACCGTGAAATTTGACTGAATTGTGTGAATGATGAGAATGTTGTTGGTAAACCCATGAAATCTGATTGAATTGTGTGAATAATTAAAATATTATTGTTAAACCCATGAAATTTGATTAAATTGTGGAAATGATGAAAATGTTGTTGTTAAACCCATGAATTTTGATTAAATATTGTTAACTATTAAAATGTTGGTGTTAAACACATGAAATTTAATTGAATTATGGGAATGATGTAAATCTTGTTTAAACCCTTAAAAGATAATTGAATTCTGTGAATGATGAAAATGTTGTTGTTAAACCCATGAAATTAGACAAAATTGTGTGAATGATGAAAATGTTATTGGTAAACGCATGAAACCTCATTGAATTGTGTGAATAATTAAAATATTATTGTTAAACGGATGAAGTTTGATTAAATTGTGGAAATGATGAAAATGCTGCTGTTAAACCCATGAAATTTGATTGAATATGGTTAATCATAAAAATGTTGGTGTTAAACCCATGAAATTTTATTAAATTGTGGGAATGAAGTAAATCTTGTTTCAAACCCATGAAATTTGATTAAATTGTGTGAATGATGAAAATGTTGTCGTTATACCAATGAAATTAGATAGAATTATGTGAAGGAAAATGTTGTTGCTAAACCCATGAAATTAGATGGAATTGCGTGAATGATGAAAATGTTGTTGGTAAACCCATGAAATCTGATTGAATTGTGTGGATAATGGAAATATTATTGTTAAACCCATGAAATTTGATTGAATTGTGTGAATGATGAAAATGTTGTTGTTAAACCCATGAAATTTGATAAAATTGTGTGAATGATGAAAATATTGTTGTAAAACCCATGAAATCTGATTAAATTTTAAGAATAATTAAAATATTATTGGTAAACACATGAAATTTGATTAAATTGTGGAAATGATGAAAATGTTGTTGTTAAACCCGAGAAATTTGATTGAATATTCTTAATCATAAAAATGTTGGTGTTAAACCCATGAAATTGAATTGAATTGTGGGAATGATGTAAATCTTGTTTTAATCCCATGAAATTTGGTTGACTTGTGTGAATGATAAAAATGTTGTTGTTAAACCCATGAAATTAGATAGAATTGTGTGAATGATGAAAATGTTGTTGGTAAACCCATGAAATCTGATTGAATTGTGTGAATAATTAAAATATTATTGTTAAACCCATGAAATTTGATTAAATTGTGGAAATGATGAAAATGTTGTTGTTAAACCCATGAAATTTGATTGAATATTGTTAATCATAAAAATGTTGGTGTTAAACCCATGAAATTTAATTGAATTGTGGGAACGAGGTAAATCTTATTTTAAACCCATGAAATTTGATTGAATTGTGTGAATAATTGAAATATTATTGTTAAACCCATGAAATTTGATTGAATTGTCGGAATGATGAAAATGTTGTTGTTAAACCCATAAAATTGATTAAATTGTGTAAATAATGAAAATGTTGTTGTTAAATCCATGACATTTGATTCAATTGTGTGAATGATTAAAATATTATTGTTAAACCCATGAAATTTGATTAAATTGTGTGAATAATTGAAATGTTATTGTTAAACCCATGAAATTTAATTAAATTTTGGAAATGAAGAAAATGTTGTTGTTAAAACCATGAAATTTGATTGAATATTGTTAATCATAAAAATGTTGGTGTTAAACCGATGAAATTTAATTGCATTGTGGGAATGATGTAAATCTTGTTTTCAACCCATGAATCTTGATTATATTGTATGAATAATTAAAATATTATTGTTAAACCCATGAAATTTAATTAAATTATGGAAATGATGAAAATGTTGTTGTTAAACCATGAAATTTGATTGAATATATTTAATAATAAAAATGCTGGTGTTAAACCCATGAAATTTAATTGAATTGTGTGAATAATTAAATTATTATTCTTAAACCCATGAAATTTTATTATATTGTGGAAATGATGAAAATGTTGTTGTAAACCCATGAAATTTGATTGAATATTGTTAACCATAAAAATGTTGGTGTTAAACACATAAAGTTTAATTAAATTGTGGGAATGATGTAAATCATGTTTTAAACCCGTGAAATTTGACTGAATTGTGTGAATGATGAGAATGTTGTTGGTAAACCCATGAAATCTGATTGAATTGTGTGAATAATTAAAATATTATTGTTAAACCCATGAAATTTGATTAAATTGTGGAAATGATGAAAATGTTGTTGTTAAACCCATGAATTTTGATTAAATATTGTTAACTATTAAAATGTTGGTGTTAAACACATGAAATTTAATTGAATTATGGGAATGATGTAAATCTTGTTTTAAACCCTTAAAAGATAATTGAATTCTGTGAATGATGAAAATGTTGTTGTTAAACCCATGAAATTAGACAAAATTGTGTGAATGATGAAAATGTTATTGGTAAACGCATGAAACCTCATTGAATTGTGTGAATAATTAAAATATTATTGTTAAACGGATGAAGTTTGATTAAATTGTGGAAATGATGAAAATGCTGCTGTTAAACCCATGAAATTTGATTGAATATGGTTAATCATAAAAATGTTGGTGTTAAACCCATGAAATTTTATTAAATTGTGGGAATGAAGTAAATCTTGTTTCAAACCCATGAAATTTGATTAAATTGTGTGAATGATGAAAATGTTGTCGTTATACCAATGAAATTAGATAGAATTATGTGAAGGAAAATGTTGTTGCTAAACCCATGAAATTAGATGGAATTGCGTGAATGATGAAAATGTTGTTGGTAAACCCATGAAATCTGATTGAATTGTGTGGATAATGGATATATTATTGTTAAACCCATGAAATTTGATTGAATTGTGTGAATGATGAAAATGTTGTTGTTAAACCCATGAAATTTGATAAAATTGTGTGAATGATGAAAATATTGTTGTAAAACCCATGAAATCTGATTAAATTTTAAGAATAATTAAAATATTATTGGTAAACACATGAAATTTGATTAAATTGTGGAAATGATGAAAATGTTGTTGTTAAACCCGAGAAATTTGATTGAATATTCTTAATCATAAAAATGTTGGTGTTAAACCCATGAAATTGAATTGAATTGTGGGAATGATGTAAATCTTGTTTTAATCCCATGAAATTTGGTTGACTTGTGTGAATGATAAAAATGTTGTTGTTAAACCCATGAAATTAGATAGAATTGTGTGAATGATGAAAATGTTGTTGGTAAACCCATGAAATCTGATTGAATTGTGTGAATAATTAAAATATTATTGTTAAACCCATGAAATTTGATTAAATTGTGGAAATGATGAAAATGTTGTTGTTAAACCCATGAAATTTGATTGAATATTGTTAATCATAAAAATGTTGGTGTTAAACCCATGAAATTTAATTGAATTGTGGGAACGAGGTAAATCTTATTTTAAACCCATGAAATTTGATTGAATTGTGTGAATAATTGAAATATTATTGTTAAACCCATGAAATTTGATTGAATTGTCGGAATGATGAAAATGTTGTTGTTAAACCCATAAAATTTGATTAAATTGTGTAAATAATGAAAATGTTGTTGTTAAATCCATGACATTTGATTCAATTGTGTGAATGATTAAAATATTATTGTTAAACCCATGAAATTTGATTAAATTGTGTGAATAATTGAAATGTTATTGTTAAACCCATGAAATTTAATTAAATTTTGGAAATGAAGAAAATGTTGTTGTTAAAACCATGAAATTTGATTGAATATTGTTAATCATAAAAATGTTGGTGTTAAACCGATGAAATTTAATTGCATTGTGGGAATGATGTAAATCTTGTTTTCAACCCATGAAATTTGATTAAATTGTATGAATAATTAAAATATTATTGTTAAACCCATGAAATTTAATTAAATTATGGAAATGATGAAAATGTTGTTGTTAAACCATGAAATTTGATTGAATATATTTAATAATAAAAATGCTGGTGTTAAACCCATGAAATTTAATTGAATTGTGTGAATAATTAAATTATTATTCTTAAACCCATGAAATTTTATTATATTGTGGAAATGATGAAAATGTTGTTGTAAACCCATGAAATTTGATTGAATATTGTTAACCATAAAAATGTTGGTGTTAAACACATGAAATTTAATTAAATTGTGGGAATGATGTAAATCATGTTTTAAACCCGTGAAATTTGACTGAATTGTGTGAATGATGAGAATGTTGTTGGTAAACCCATGAAATCTGATTGAATTGTGTGAATAATTAAAATATTATTGTTAAACCCATGAAATTTGATTAAATTGTGGAAATGATGAAAATGTTGTTGTTAAACCCATGAAATTTGATTAAATATTGTTAACTATAAAAATGTTGGTGTTAAACACATGAAATTTAATTGAATTATGGGAATGATGTAAATCTTGTTTTAAACCCTTAAAATATAATTGAATTCTGTGAATGATGAAAATGTTGTTGTTAAACCCATGAAATTAGACAAAATTGTGTGAATGATGAAAATGTTATTGGTAAACGCATGAAACCTCATTGAATTGTGTGAATAATTAAAATATTATTGTTAAACGGATGAAGTTTGATTAAATTGTGGAAATGATGAAAATGCTGCTGTTAAACCCATGAAATTTGATTGAATATTGTTAATCATAAAAATGTTGGTGTTAAACCCATGAAATTTTATTGAATTGTGTGAATGATGAAAATGTTGTCGTTATACCAATGAAATTAGATAGAATTATGTGATGGAAAATGTTGTTGCTAAACCCATGAAATTAGATGGAATTGCGTGAATGATGAAAATGTTGTTGGTAAACCCATGAAATCTGATTGAATTGTGTGGATAATGGAAATATTATTGTTAAACCCATGAAATTTGATTGAATTGTGTGAATGATGAAAATGTTGTTGTTAAACCCATGAAATTTGATTAAATTGTGTGAATGATGAAAATATTGTTGTAAAACCCATGAAATCTGATTAAATTTTAAGAATATATAAAATATTATTGGTAAACACATGAAATTTGATTAAATTGTGGAAATGATGAAAATGTTGTTGTTAAACCCGAGAAATTTGATTGAATATTCTTAATCATAAAAATGTTGGTGTTAAACCCATGAAATTGAATTGAATTGTGGGAATGATGTAAATCTTGTTTTCATCCCATGAAATTAAGTTGACTTGTGTGAATGATGAAAATGTTGTTGTTAAACCCATGAAATTAGATAGAATTGTGTGAATGATGAAAATGTTGTTGGTAAACCCATGAAATCTGATTGAATTGTGTGAATAATTAAAATATTATTATTAAACGGATGAAATTTTATTAAATTGTGGAAATGATGAAAATGCTGCTGTTAAACCCATGAAATTTGATTGAATATTGTTAATCATAAAAATGTTGGTGTTAACCCCATGAAATTTGATTGAATTGTGGGAATGATGAAAATGTTGTCGTTATACCAATGAAATTAGATAGAATTATGTGAAGGAAAATGTTGTTGCTAAACCCATGAAATTAGATGGAATTGCGTGAATGATGAAAATGTTGTTGGTAAACCCATGAAATCTGATTGAATTGTATGAATAATGGAAATATTATTGTTAAACCCATGAAATTTGATTGAATTGTGTGAATGATGAAAATGTTGTTGTTAAACCCATGAAATTTGATTAAATTGTGTGAATGATGAAAATATTGTTGTAAAACCCATGAAATCTGATTAAATTTTAAGAATAATTAAAATATTATTGGTAAACACATGAAATTTGATTAAATTGTAGAAATGATGAAAATGTTGTTGTTAAACCCGAGAAATTTGATTGAATATTCTTAATCATAAAAATGTTGGTGTTAAACCCATGAAATTGAATTGAATTGTGGGAATGATGTAAATCTTGTTTTAATCCCATGAAATTTGGTTGACTTGTGTGAATGATGAAAATGTTGTTCTTAAACCCATGAAATTAGATAGAATTGTGTGAATGATGAAAATGTTGTTGTTAAACCCGTGAAATTTGATTGAATTGTGTGAATGATGAAAATTTTGTTGTTAAACCCATGAAATTTGATTAAATTGTGTGAATAATTAAAATATTATTGGTAAACCCGTGAAATTTGATTAAATTGTGGAAATGATGAAAATGTTGTTGTTAAACCCGAGAAATTTGATTGTATTTTGTTAATCATAAAAATGTTGTTGTTAAACCCATGAAATTTAATTGAATTGCGGGAATGATGTAAATCTTGTTTTAAACCCAAGAAATTTGATTGAATTGTGTGAATGATGAAAATGTTGTTGGTAAACCCATGAAAGCTGATTGAATTGTGTGAATAATTGAATTATTATTGTTAAACCCATGAAATTTGTTTGAATTGTGGGAATGATGAAATTGTTGTTGTTAAACCCATGAAATTTGATTAAATTGTGGAAATGATGAAAATTTTGTTGTTAAACCCATGAAATTTGATTGAATATTGTTAATCATAAAAATGTTGGTGTTGAACCGATGAAATTTAATTGCATTGTGGGAATGATGTAAATCTTGTTTTAAACCCCTGAAATTTGATTAAATTGTGTGAATAATTAAAATATTATTGTTAAACCCATAAATTTAGATAGAATTGTGTGAATGATGAAAATGATGTTGGTAAACCCATGAAATCTGATTGAATTGTGTGAATAATTAAAATATTCTTTTTAAACCCATAAAATTAGATAAAATTGTGTGAATAATTAAAATATTATTCTTAGACCCAAGAAATTTGATTAAATTATGGAAATGATGAAAATGTTGTTGTTAAACCCAGGAAATTTGATTGAATATTGTTAACCATAAAAATGTTGGTGTTAAACACATGAAATTTAATTAAATTGTGGGAATGATGTAAATCATGTTTTAAACCCGTGAAATTTGAATGTATTGTGTGAATGATGAGAATGTTGTTGGTAAACCCATGAAATCTGATTGAATTGTGTGAATAATTAAAATATTATTGTTAAACCCATGAAATTTGATTAAATTGTGGAAATGATGAAAATGTTGTTGTTAAACCCATGAAATTTGATTAAATATTGTTAACTATAAAAATGTTGGTGTTAAACACATGAAATTTAATTGAATTATGGGAATGATGTAAATCTTGTTTTAAACCCTTAAAATATAATTGAATTCTGTGAATGATGAAAATGTTGTTGTTAAACCCATGAAATTAGACATAATTGTGTGAATGATGAAAATGTTATTGGTAAACGCATGAAACCTCATTGAATTGTGTGAATAATTAAAATATTATTGTTAAACGGATGAAGTTTGATTAAATTGTGGAAATGATGAAAATGCTGCTGTTAAACCCATGAAATTTGATTGAATATTGTTAATCATAAAAATGTTGGTGTTAAACCCATGAAATTTTATTAAATTGTGGGAATGAAGTAAATCTTGTTTCAAACCCATGAAATTTGATTAAATTGTGTGAATGATGAAAATGTTGTCGTTATACCAATGAAATTAGATAGAATTATGTGAAGGAAAATGTTGTTGCTAAACCCATGAAATCTGATTGAATTGTGTGGATAATGGAAATATTATTGTTAAACCCATGAAATTTGATTGAATTGTGTGAATGATGAAAATGTTGTTGTTAAACCCATGAAATTTGATTAAATTGTGTGAATGATGAAAATATTGTTGTAAAACCCATGAAATCTGATTAAATTTTAAGAATAATTAAAATATTATTGGTAAACACATGAAATTTGATTAAATTGTGGAAATGATGAAAATGTTGTTGTTAAACCCGAGAAATTTGATTGAATATTCTTAATCATAAAAATGTTGGTGTTAAACCCATGAAATTGAATTGAATTGTGGGAATGATGTAAATCTTGTTTTAATCCCATGAAATTTGGTTGACTTGTGTGAATGATGAAAATGTTGTTGTTAAACCCATGAAATTAGATAGAATTGTGTGAATGATGAAAATGTTGTTGGTAAACCCATGAAATCTGATTGAATTGTGTGAATAATTAAAATATTATTATTAAACGGATGAAATTTGATTAAATTGTGGAAATGATGAAAATGCTGCTGTTAAACCCATGAAATTTGATTGAATATTGTTAATCATAAAAATGTTGGTGTTAACCCCATGAAATTTGATTGAAATGTGGGAATGATGAAAATGTTGTCGTTATACCAATGAAATTATTATTCTTAAACCCATGAAATTTTATTAAATTGTGGGAATGACGTAAATCTTGTTTCAAACCCATGAAATTTGATTAAATTGTGTGAATGATGAAAATGTTGTCGTTATACCAATGAAATTAGATAGAATTATGTGATGGAAAATGTTGTTGCTAAACCCATGAAATTAGATGGAATTGCGTGAATGATGAAAATGTTGTTGGTAAACCCATGAAATCTGATTGAATTGTGTGGATAATGGAAATATTATTGTTAAACCCATGAAATTTGATTGAATTGTGTGAATGATGAAAATGTTGTTGTTAAACCCATGAAATTTGATTAAATTGTGTGAATGATGAAAATATTGTTGTAAAACCCATGAAATCTGATTAAATTTTAAGAATATATAAAATATTATTGGTAAACACATGAAATTTGATTAAATTGTGGAAATGATGAAAATGTTGTTGTTAAACCCGAGAAATTTGATTGAATATTCTTAATCATAAAAATGTTGGTGTTAAACCCATGAAATTGAATTGAATTGTGGGAATGATGTAAATCTTGTTTTCATCCCATGAAATTAAGTTGACTTGTGTGAATGATGAAAATGTTGTTGTTAAACCCATGAAATTAGATAGAATTGTGTGAATGATGAAAATGTTGTTGGTAAACCCATGAAATCTGATTGAATTGTGTGAATAATTAAAATATTATTATTAAACGGATGAAATTTTATTAAATTGTGGAAATGATGAAAATGCTGCTGTTAAACCCATGAAATTTGATTGAATATTGTTAATCATAAAAATGTTGGTGTTAACCCCATGAAATTTGATTGAATTGTGGGAATGATGAAAATGTTGTCGTTATACCAATGAAATTAGATAGAATTATGTGAAGGAAAATGTTGTTGCTAAACCCATGAAATTAGATGGAATTGCGTGAATGATGAAAATGTTGTTGGTAAACCCATGAAATCTGATTGAATTGTATGAATAATGGAAATATTATTGTTAAACCCATGAAATTTGATTGAATTGTGTGAATGATGAAAATGTTGTTGTTAAACCCATGAAATTTGATTAAATTGTGTGAATGATGAAAATATTGTTGTAAAACCCATGAAATCTGATTAAATTTTAAGAATAATTAAAATATTATTGGTAAACACATGAAATTTGATTAAATTGTGGAAATGATGAAAATGTTGTTGTTAAACCCGAGAAATTTGATTGAATATTCTTAATCATAAAAATGTTGGTGTTAAACCCATGAAATTGAATTGAATTGTGGGAATGATGTAAATCTTGTTTTAATCCCATGAAATTTGGTTGACTTGTGTGAATGATGAAAATGTTGTTCTTAAACCCATGAAATTAGATAGATTTGTGTGAATGATGAAAATGTTGTTGTTAAACCCGTGAAATTTGATTGAATTGTGTGAATGATGAAAATTTTGTTGTTAAACCCATGAAATTTGATTAAATTGTGTGAATAATTAAAATATTATTGGTAAACCCGTGAAATTTGATTAAATTGTGGAAATGATGAAAATGTTGTTGTTAAACCCGAGAAATTTGATTGTATTTTGTTAATCATAAAAATGTTGTTGTTAAACCCATGAAATTTAATTGAATTGCGGGAATGATGTAAATCTTGTTTTAAACCCAAGAAATTTGATTGAATTGTGTGAATGATGAAAATGTTGTTGGTAAACCCATGAAAGCTGATTGAATTGTGTGAATAATTGAATTATTATTGTTAAACCCATGAAATTTGTTTGAATTGTGGGAATGATGAAATTGTTGTTGTTAAACCCATGAAATTTGATTAAATTGTGGAAATGATGAAAATTTTGTTGTTAAACCCATGAAATTTGATTGAATATTGTTAATCATAAAAATGTTGGTGTTGAACCGATGAAATTTAATTGCATTGTGGGAATGATGTAAATCTTGTTTTAAACCCCTGAAATTTGATTAAATTGTGTGAATAATTAAAATATTATTGTTAAACCCATAAATTTAGATAGAATTGTGTGAATGATGAAAATGATGTTGGTAAACCCATGAAATCTGATTGAATTGTGTGAATAATTAAAATATTCTTTTTAAACCCATAAAATTAGATAAAATTGTGTGAATAATTAAAATATTATTCTTAGACCCAAGAAATTTGATTAAATTATGGAAATGATGAAAATGTTGTTGTTAAACCCAGGAAATTTGATTGAATATTGTTAA
Source organism: Lathyrus oleraceus (assembly GCF_024323335.1). Taxonomy (NCBI): domain Eukaryota; kingdom Viridiplantae; phylum Streptophyta; class Magnoliopsida; order Fabales; family Fabaceae; genus Lathyrus; species Lathyrus oleraceus. Next base: position 45,209 of record NW_026112456.1, read on the forward strand.
CCATAAAAATGTTGGTGTTAAACACATGAAATTTAATTAAATTGTGGGAATGATGTAAATCATGTTTTAAACCCGTGAAATTTGAATGTATTGTGTGAATGATGAGAATGTTGTTGGTAAACCCATGAAATCTGATTGAATTGTGTGAATAATTAAAATATTATTGTTAAACCCATGAAATTTGATTAAATTGTGGAAATGATGAAAATGTTGTTGTTAAACCCATGAAATTTGATTAAATATTGTTAACTATAAAAATGTTGGTGTTAAACACATGAAATTTAATTGAATTATGGGAATGATGTAAATCTTGTTTTAAACCCTTAAAATATAATTGAATTCTGTGAATGATGAAAATGTTGTTGTTAAACATATGAAATTAGACAAAATTGTGTGAATGATGAAAATGTTATTGGTAAACGCATGAAACCTCATTGAATTGTGTGAATAATTAAAATATTATTGTTAAACGGATGAAGTTTGATTAAATTGTGGAAATGATGAAAATGCTGCTGTTAAACCCATGAAATTTGATTGAATATTGTTAATCATAAAAATGTTGGTGTTAAACCCATGAAATTTTATTAAATTGTGGGAATGAAGTAAATCTTGTTTCAAACCCATGAAATTTGATTAAATTGTGTGAATGATGAAAATGTTGTCGTTATACCAATGAAATTAGATAGAATTATGTGAAGGAAAATGTTGTTGCTAAACCCATGAAATCTGATTGAATTGTGTGGATAATGGAAATATTATTGTTAAACCCATGAAATTTGATTGAATTGTGTGAATGATGAAAATGTTGTTGTTAAACCCATGAAATTTGATTAAATTGTGTGAATGATGAAAATATTATTGTAAAACCCATGAAATCTGATTAAATTTTAAGAATAATTAAAATATTATTGGTAAACACATGAAATTTGATTAAATTGTGGAAATGATGAAAATGTTGTTGTTAAACCCGAGAAATTTGATTGAATATTCTTAATCATAAAAATGTTGGTGTTAAACCCATGAAATTGAAATGAATTGTGGGAATGATGTAAATCTTGTTTTAATCCCATGAAATTTGGTTGACTTGTGTGAATGATGAAAATGTTGTTGTTAAACCCATGAAATTAGATAGAATTGTGTGAATGATGAAAATGTTGTTGGTAAACCCATGAAATCTAATTGAATTGTGTGAATAATTAAAATATTATTATTAAACGGATGAAATTTGATTAAATTGTGGAAATGATGAAAATGCTGCTGTTAAACCCATGAAATTTGATTGAATATTGTTAATCATAAAAATGTTGGTGTTAACCCCATGAAATTTGATTGAATTGTGGGAATGATGAAAATGTTGTCGTTATACCAATGAAATTATTATTCTTAAACCCATGAAATTTTATTAAATTGTGGGAATGACGTAAATCTTGTTTCAAACCCATGAAATTTGATTAAATTGTGTGAATGATGAAAATGTTGTCGTTATACCAATGAAATTAGATAGAATTATGTGATGGAAAATGTTGTTGCTAAACCCATGAAATTAGATGGAATTGCGTGAATGATGAAAATGTTGTTGGTAAACCCATGAAATCTGATTGAATTGTGTGGATAATGGAAATATTATTGTTAAACCCATGAAATTTGATTGAATTGTGTGAATGATGAAAATGTTGTTGTTAAACCCATGAAATTTGATTAAATTGTGTGAATGATGAAAATATTGTTATAAAACCCATGAAATCTGATTAAATTTTAAGAATATATAAAATATTATTGGTAAACACATGAAATTTGATTAAATTGTGGAAATGATGAAAATGTTGTTGTTAAACCCGAGATATTTGATTGAATATTCTTAATCATAAAAATGTTGGTGTTAAACCCATGAAATTGAATTGAATTGTGGGAATGATGTAAATCTTGTTTTCATCCCATGAAATTAAGTTGACTTGTGTGAATGATGAAAATGTTGTTGTTAAACCCATGAAATTAGATAGAATTGTGTGAATGATGAAAATGTTGTTGGTAAACCCATGAAATCTGATTGAATTGTGTGAATAATTAAAATATTATTATTAAACGGATGAAATTTTATTAAATTGTGGAAATGATGAAAATGCTGCTGTTAAACCCATGAAATTTGATTGAATATTGTTAATCATAAAAATGTTGGTGTTAACCCCATGAAATTTGATTGAATTGTGGGAATGATGAAAATGTTGTCGTTATACCAATGAAATTAGATAGAATTATGTGAAGGAAAATGTTGTTGCTAAACCCATGAAATTAGATGGAATTGCGTGAATGATGAAAATGTTGTTGGTAAACCCATGAAATCTGATTGAATTGTATGAATAATGGAAATATTATTGTTAAACCCATGAAATTTGATTGAATTGTGTGAATGATGAAAATGTTGTTGTTAAACCCATGAAATTTGATTAAATTGTGTGAATGATGAAAATATTGTTGTAAAACCCATGAAATCTGATTAAATTTTAAGAATAATTAAAATATTATTGGTAAACACATGAAATTTGATTAAATTGTGGAAATGATGAAAATGTTGTTGTTAAACCCGAGAAATTTGATTGAATATTCTTAATCATAAAAATGTTGGTGTTAAACCCATGAAATTGAAATGAATTGTGGGAATGATGTAAATCTTGTTTTAATCCCATGAAATTTGGTTGACTTGTGTGAATGATGAAAATGTTGTTGTTAAACCCATGAAATTAGATAGAATTGTGTGAATGATGAAAATGTTGTTGGTAAACCCATGAAATCTAATTGAATTGTGTGAATAATTAAAATATTATTATTAAACGGATGAAATTTGATTAAATTGTGGAAATGATGAAAATGCTGTTGTTAAACCCATGAAATTTGATTGAATATTGTTAATCATAAAAATGTTGGTGTTAACCCCATGAAATTTGATTGAATTGTGGGAATGATGAAAATGTTGTCGTTATACCAATGAAATTATTATTCTTAAACCCATGAAATTTTATTAAATTGTGGGAATGACGTAAATCTTGTTTCAAACCCATGAAATTTGATTAAATTGTGTGAATGATGAAAATGTTGTCGTTATACCAATGAAATTAGATAGAATTATGTGATGGAAAATGTTGTTGCTAAACCCATGAAATTAGATGGAATTGCGTGAATGATGAAAATGTTGTTGGTAAACCCATGAAATCTGATTGAATTGTGTGGATAATGGAAATATTATTGTTAAACCCATGAAATTTGATTGAATTGTGTGAATGATGAAAATGTTGTTGTTAAACCCATGAAATTTGATTAAATTGTGTGAATGATGAAAATATTGTTATAAAACCCATGAAATCTGATTAAATTTTAAGAATATATAAAATATTATTGGTAAACACATGAAATTTGATTAAATTGTGGAAATGATGAAAATGTTGTTGTTAAACCCGAGATATTTGATTGAATATTCTTAATCATAAAAATGTTGGTGTTAAACCCATGAAATTGAATTGAATTGTGGGAATGATGTAAATCTTGTTTTCATCCCATGAAATTAAGTTGACTTGTGTGAATGATGAAAATGTTGTTGTTAAACCCATGAAATTAGATAGAATTGTGTGAATGATGAAAATGTTGTTGGTAAACCCATGAAATCTGATTGAATTGTGTGAATAATTAAAATATTATTATTAAACGGATGAAATTTTATTAAATTGTGGAAATGATGAAAATGCTGCTGTTAAACCCATGAAATTTGATTGAATATTGTTAATCATAAAAATGTTGGTGTTAACCCCATGAAATTTGATTGAATTGTGGGAATGATGAAAATGTTGTCGTTATACCAATGAAATTAGATAGAATTATGTGAAGGAAAATGTTGTTGCTAAACCCATGAAATTAGATGGAATTGCGTGAATGATGAAAATGTTGTTGGTAAACCCATGAAATCTGATTGAATTGTATGAATAATGGAAATATTATTGTTAAACCCATGAAATTTGATTGAATTGTGTGAATGATGAAAATGTTGTTGTTAAACCCATGAAATTTGATTAAATTGTGTGAATGATGAAAATATTGTTGTAAAACCCATGAAATCTGATTAAATTTTAAGAATAATTAAAATATTATTGGTAAACACATGAAATTTGATTAAATTGTGGAAATGATGAAAATGTTGTTGTTAAACCCGAGAAATTTGATTGAATATTCTTAATCATAAAAATGTTGGTGTTAAACCCATGAAATTGAAATGAATTGTGGGAATGATGTAAATCTTGTTTTAATCCCATGAAATTTGGTTAACTTGTGTGAATGATGAAAATGTTGTTGTTAAACCCATGAAATTAGATAGAATTGTGTGAATGATGAAAATGTTGTTGGTAAACCCATGAAATCTAATTGAATTGTGTGAATAATTAAAATATTATTATTAAACGGATGAAATTTGATTAAATTGTGGAAATGATGAAAATGCTGTTGTTAAACCCATGAAATTTGATTGAATATTGTTAATCATAAAAATGTTGGTGTTAACCCCATGAAATTTGATTGAATTGTGGGAATGATGAAAATGTTGTCGTTATACCAATGAAATTATTATTCTTAAACCCATGAAATTTTATTAAATTGTGGGAATGACGTAAATCTTGTTTCAAACCCATGAAATTTGATTAAATTGTGTGAATGATGAAAATGTTGTCGTTATACCAATGAAATTAGATAGAATTATGTGATGGAAAATGTTGTTGCTAAACCCATGAAATTAGATGGAATTGCGTGAATGATGAAAATGTTGTTGGTAAACCCATGAAATCTGATTGAATTGTGTGGATAATGGAAATATTATTGTTAAACCCATGAAATTTGATTGAATTGTGTGAATGATGAAAATGTTGTTGTTAAACCCATGAAATTTGATTAAATTGTGTGAATGATGAAAATATTGTTATAAAACCCATGAAATCTGATTAAATTTTAAGAATATATAAAATATTATTGGTAAACACATGAAATATGATTAAATTGTGGAAATGATGAAAATGTTGTTGTTAAACCCGAGATATTTGATTGAATATTCTTAATCATAAAAATGTTGGTGTTAAACCCATGAAATTGAATTGAATTGTGGGAATGATGTAAATCTTGTTTTCATCCCATGAAATTAAGTTGACTTGTGTGAATGATGAAAATGTTGTTGTTAAACCCATGAAATTAGATAGAATTGTGTGAATGATGAAAATGTTGTTGGTAAACCCATGAAATCTGATTGAATTGTGTGAATAATTAAAATATTATTATTAAACGGATGAAATTTTATTAAATTGTGGAAATGATGAAAATGCTGCTGTTAAACCCATGAAATTTGATTGAATATTGTTAATCATAAAAATGTTGGTGTTAACCCCATGAAATTTGATTGAATTGTGGGAATGATGAAAATGTTGTCGTTATACCAATGAAATTAGATAGAATTATGTGAAGGAAAATGTTGTTGCTAACCCATGAAATTAGATGGAATTGCGTGAATGATGAAAATGTTGTTGGTAAACCCATGAAATCTGATTGAATTGTATGAATAATGGAAATATTATTGTTAAACCCATGAAATTTGATTGAATTGTGTGAATGATGAAAATGTTGTTGTTAAACCCATGAAATTTGATTAAATTGTGTGAATGATGAAAATATTGTTGTAAAACCCATGAAATCTGATTAAATTTTAAGAATAATTAAAATATTATTGGTAAACACATGAAATTTGATTAAATTGTGGAAATGATGAAAATGTTGTTGTTAAACCCGAGAAATTTGATTGAATATTCTTAATCATAAAAATGTTGGTGTTAAACCCATGAAATTGAAATGAATTGTGGGAATGATGTAAATCTTGTTTTAATCCCATGAAATTTGGTTGACTTGTGTGAATGATGAAAATGTTGTTGTTAAACCCATGAAATTAGATAGAATTGTGTGAATGATGAAAATGTTGTTGGTAAACCCATGAAATCTAATTGAATTGTGTGAATAATTAAAATATTATTATTAAACGGATGAAATTTGATTAAATTGTGGAAATGATGAAAATGCTGTTGTTAAACCCATGAAATTTGATTGAATATTGATAATCATAAAAATGTTGGTGTTAACCCCATGAAATTTGATTGAATTGTGGGAATGATTAAAATGTTGTCGTTATACCAATGAAATTATTATTCTTAAACCCATGAAATTTTATTAAATTGTGGGAATGACGTAAATCTTGTTTCAAACCCATGAAATTTGATTAAATTGTGTGAATGATGAAAATGTTGTCGTTATACCAATGAAATTAGATAGAATTATGTGATGGAAAATGTTGTTGCTAAACCCATGAAATTAGATGGAATTGCGTGAATGATGAAAATGTTGTTGGTAAACCCATGAAATCTGATTGAATTGTGTGGATAATGGAAATATTATTGTTAAACCCATGAAATTTGATTGAATTGTGTGAATGATGAAAATGTTGTTGTTAAACCCATGAAATTTGATTAAATTGTGTGAATGATGAAAATATTGTTATAAAACCCATGAAATCTGATTAAATTTTAAGAATATATAAAATATTATTGGTAAACACATGAAATTTGATTAAATTGTGGAAATGATGAAAATGTTGTTGTTAAACCCGAGAAATTTGATTGAATATTCTTAATCATAAAAATGTTGGTGTTAAACCCATGAAATTGAATTGAATTGTGGGAATGATGTAAATCTTGTTTTCATCCCATGAAATTAAGTTGACTTGTGTGAATGATGAAAATGTTGTTGTTAAACCCATGAAATTAGATAGAATTGTGTGAATGATGAAAATGTTGTTGGTAAACCCATGAAATCTGATTGAATTGTGTGAATAATTAAAATATTATTATTAAACGGATGAAATTTTATTAAATTGTGGAAATGATGAAAATGCTGCTGTTAAACCCATGAAATTTGATTGAATATTGTTAATCATAAAAATGTTGGTGTTAACCCCATGAAATTTGATTGAATTGTGGGAATGATGAAAATGTTGTCGTTATACCAATGAAATTAGATAGAATTATGTGAAGGAAAATGTTGTTGCTAAACCCATGAAATTAGATGGAATTGCGTGAATGATGAAAATGTTGTTGGTAAACCCATGAAATCTGATTGAATTGTATGAATAATGGAAATATTATTGTTAAACCCATGAAATTTGATTGAATTGTGTGAATGATGAAAATGTTGTTGTTAAACCCATGAAATTTGATTAAATTGTGTGAATGATGAAAATATTGTTGTAAAACCCATGAAATCTGATTAAATTTTAAGAATAATTAAAATATTATTGGTAAACACATGAAATTTGATTAAATTGTGGAAATGATGAAAATGTTGTTGTTAAACCCGAGAAATTGATTGAATATTCTTAATCATAAAAATGTTGGTGTTAAACCCATGAAATTGAATTGAATTGTGGGAATGATGTAAATCTTGTTTTAATCCCATGAAATTTGGTTGACTTGTGTGAATGATGAAAATGTTGTTCTTAAACCCATGAAATTAGATAGAATTGTGTGAATGATGAAAATGTTGTTGTTAAACCCGTGAAATTTGATTGAATTGTGTGAATGATGAAAATTTTGTTGTTAAACCCATGAAATTTGATTAAATTGTGTGAATAATTAAAATATTATTGGTAAACCCGTGAAATTTGATTAAATTGTGGAAATGATGAAAATGTTGTTGTTAAACCCGAGAAATTTGATTGTATTTTGTTAATCATAAAAATGTTGTTGTTAAACCCATGAAATTTAATTGAATTGCGGGAATGATGTAAATCTTGTTTTAAACCCAAGAAATTTGATTGAATTGTGTGAATGATGAAAATGTTGTTGGTAAACCCATGAAAGCTGATTGAATTGTGTGAATAATTGAATTATTATTGTTAAACCCATGAAATTTGTTTGAATTGTGGGAATGATGAAATTGTTGTTGTTAAACCCATGAAATTTGATTAAATTGTGGAAATGATGAAAATTTTGTTGTTAAACCCATGAAATTTGATTGAATATTGTTAATCATAAAAATGTTGGTGTTGAACCGATGAAATTTAATTGCATTGTGGGAATGATGTAAATCTTGTTTTAAACCCCTGAAATTTGATTAAATTGTGTGAATAATTAAAATATTATTGTTAAACCCATAAATTTAGATAGAATTGTGTGAATGATGAAAATGATGTTGGTAAACCCATGAAATCTGATTGAATTGTGTGAATAATTAAAATATTCTTTTTAAACCCATAAAATTAGATAAAATTGTGTGAATAATTAAAATATTATTCTTAGACCCAAGAAATTTGATTAAATTATGGAAATGATGAAAATGTTGTTGTTAAACCCAGGAAATTTGATTGAATATTGTTAACCATAAAAATGTTGGTGTTAAACACATGAAATTTAATTAAATTGTGGGAATGATGTAAATCATGTTTTAAACCCGTGAAATTTGAATGTATTGTGTGAATGATGAGAATGTTGTTGGTAAACCCATGAAATCTGATTGAATTGTGTGAATAATTAAAATATTATTGTTAAACCCATGAAATTTGATTAAATTGTGGAAATGATGAAAATGTTGTTGTTAAACCCATGAAATTTGATTAAATATTGTTAACTATAAAAATGTTGGTGTTAAACACATGAAATTTAATTGAATTATGGGAATGATGTAAATCTTGTTTTAAACCCTTAAAATATAATTGAATTCTGTGAATGATGAAAATGTTGTTGTTAAACATATGAAATTAGACAAAATTGTGTGAATGATGAAAATGTTATTGGTAAACGCATGAAACCTCATTGAATTGTGTGAATAATTAAAATATTATTGTTAAACGGATGAAGTTTGATTAAATTGTGGAAATGATGAAAATGCTGCTGTTAAACCCATGAAATTTGATTGAATATTGTTAATCATAAAAATGTTGGTGTTAAACCCATGAAATTTTATTAAATTGTGGGAATGAAGTAAATCTTGTTTCAAACCCATGAAATTTGATTAAATTGTGTGAATGATGAAAATGTTGTCGTTATACCAATGAAATTAGATAGAATTATGTGAAGGAAAATGTTGTTGCTAAACCCATGAAATCTGATTGAATTGTGTGGATAATGGAAATATTATTGTTAAACCCATGAAATTTGATTGAATTGTGTGAATGATGAAAATGTTGTTGTTAAACCCATGAAATTTGATTAAATTGTGTGAATGATGAAAATATTATTGTAAAACCCATGAAATCTGATTAAATTTTAAGAATAATTAAAATATTATTGGTAAACACATGAAATTTGATTAAATTGTGGAAATGATGAAAATGTTGTTGTTAAACCCGAGAAATTTGATTGAATATTCTTAATCATAAAAATGTTGGTGTTAAACCCATGAAATTGAAATGAATTGTGGGAATGATGTAAATCTTGTTTTAATCCCATGAAATTTGGTTGACTTGTGTGAATGATGAAAATGTTGTTGTTAAACCCATGAAATTAGATAGAATTGTGTGAATGATGAAAATGTTGTTGGTAAACCCATGAAATCTAATTGAATTGTGTGAATAATTAAAATATTATTATTAAACGGATGAAATTTGATTAAATTGTGGAAATGATGAAAATGCTGCTGTTAAACCCATGAAATTTGATTGAATATTGTTAATCATAAAAATGTTGGTGTTAACCCCATGAAATTTGATTGAATTGTGGGAATGATGAAAATGTTGTCGTTATACCAATGAAATTATTATTCTTAAACCCATGAAATTTTATTAAATTGTGGGAATGACGTAAATCTTGTTTCAAACCCATGAAATTTGATTAAATTGTGTGAATGATGAAAATATTGTTGTAAAACCCATGAAATCTGATTAAATTTTAAGAATAATTAAAATATTATTGGTAAACACATGAAATTTGATTAAATTGTGGAAATGATGAAAATGTTGTTGTTAAACCCGAGAAATTTGATTGAATATTCTTAATCATAAAAATGTTGGTGTTAAACCCATGAAATTGAATTGAATTGTGGGAATGATGTAAATCTTGTTTTAATCCCATGAAATTTGGTTGACTTGTGTGAATGATGAAAATGTTGTTGTTAAACCCATGAAATTAGATAGAATTGTGTGAATGATGAAAATGTTGTTGGTAAACCCATGAAATCTGATTGAATTGTGTGAATAATTAAAATATTATTATTAAACGGATGAAATTTGATTAAATTGTGGAAATGATGAAAATGCTGCTGTTAAACCCATGAAATTTGATTGAATATTGTTAATCATAAAAATGTTGGTGTTAACCCCATGAAATCTGATTGAAATGTGGGAATGATGAAAATGTTGTCGTTATACCAATGAAATTATTATTCTTAAACCCATGAAATTTTATTAAATTGTGGGAATGACGTAAATCTTGTTTCAAACCCATGAAATTTGATTAAATTGTGTGAATGATGAAAATGTTGTCGTTATACCAATGAAATTAGATAGAATTATGTGATGGAAAATGTTGTTGCTAAACCCATGAAATTAGATGGAATTGCGTGAATGATGAAAATGTTGTTGGTAAACCCATGAAATCTGATTGAATTGTGTGGATAATGGAAATATTATTGTTAAACCCATGAAATTTGATTGAATTGTGTGAATGATGAAAATGTTGTTGTTAAACCCATGAAATTTGATTAAATTGTGTGAATGATGAAAATATTGTTGTAAAACCCATGAAATCTGATTAAATTTTAAGAATATATAAATATTATTGGTAAACACATGAAATTTGATTAAATTGTGGAAATGATGAAAATGTTGTTGTTAAACCCGAGAAATTTGATTGAATATTCTTAATCATAAAAATGTTGGTGTTAAACCCATGAAATTGAATTGAATTGTGGGAATGATGTAAATCTTGTTTTCATCCCATGAAATTAAGTTGACTTGTGTGAATGATGAAAATGTTGTTGTTAAACCCATGAAATTAGATAGAATTGTGTGAATGATGAAAATGTTGTTGGTAAACCCATGAAATCTGATTGAATTGTGTGAATAATTAAAATATTATTATTAAACGGATGAAATTTTATTAAATTGTGGAAATGATGAAAATGCTGCTGTTAAACCCATGAAATTTGATTGAATATTGTTAATCATAAAAATGTTGGTGTTAACCCCATGAAATTTGATTGAATTGTGGGAATGATGAAAATGTTGTCGTTATACCAATGAAATTAGATAGAATTATGTGAAGGAAAATGTTGTTGCTAAACCCATGAAATTAGATGGAATTGCGTGAATGATGAAAATGTTGTTGGTAAACCCATGAAATCTGATTGAATTGTATGAATAATGGAAATATTATTGTTAAACCCATGAAATTTGATTGAATTGTGTGAATGATGAAAATGTTGTTGTTAAACCCATGAAATTTGATTAAATTGTGTGAATGATGAAAATATTGTTGTAAAACCCATGAAATCTGATTAAATTTTAAGAATAATTAAAATATTATTGGTAAACACATGAAATTTGATTAAATTGTGGAAATGATGAAAATGTTGTTGTTAAACCCGAGAAATTTGATTGAATATTCTTAATCATAAAAATGTTGGTGTTAAACCCATGAAATTGAAATGAATTGTGGGAATGATGTAAATCTTGTTTTAATCCCATGAAATTTGGTTGACTTGTGTGAATGATGAAAATGTTGTTGTTAAACCCATGAAATTAGATAGAATTGTGTGAATGATGAAAATGTTGTTGGTAAACCCGTGAAATTTGATTGAATTGTGTGAATGATGAAAATTTTGTTGTTAAACCCATGAAATTTGATTAAATTGTGGGAATAATCAAAATATTATTGGTAAACCCGTGAAATTTGATTAAATTGTGGAAATGATGAAAATGTTGTTGTTAAACCCGAGAAATTTGATTGTATTTTGTTAATCATAAAAATGTTGTTGTTAAACCCATGAAATTTAATTGAATTGCGGGAATGTAGTAAATCTTGTTTTAAACCCAAGAAATTTGATTGAATTGTGTGAATGATGAAAATGTTGTTGGTAAACCCATGAAAGCTGATTGAATTGTGTGAATAATTGAATTATTATTGTTAAACCCATGAAATTTGTTTGAATTGTGGGAATGATGAAATTGTTGTTGTTAAACCCATGAAATTTGATTAAATTGTGGAAATGATGAAAATTTTGTTGTTAAACCCATGAAATTTGATTGAATATTGTTAATCATAAAAATGTTGGTGTTGAACCGATGAAATTTAATTGCATTGTGGGAATGATGTAAATCTTGTTTTAAACCCCTGAAATTTGATTAAATTGTGTGAATAATTAAAATATTATTGTTAAACCCATAAATTTAGATAGAATTGTGTGAATGATGAAAATGATGTTGGTAACCCATGAAATCTGATTGAATTGTGTGAATAATTAAAATATTCTTTTTAAACCCATAAAATTAGATAAAATTGTGTGAATAATTAAAATATTATTCTTAGACCCAAGAAATTTGATTAAATTATGGAAATGATGAAAATGTTGTTGTTAAACCCAGGAAATTTGATTGAATATTGTTAACTATAAAACTGTTGGTGTTAAACCCATGAAATTTAATTAAATTGTGGGAATGATGTAAATCATGTTTTAAACCCGTGAAATTTGAATGTATTGTGTGAATGATGAGAATGTTGTTGGTAAACCCATGAAATCTGATTGAATTGTGTGAATAATTAAAATATTATTGTTAAACCCATGAAATTTGATTAAATTGTGGAAATGATGAAAATGTTGTTGTTAAACCCATGAAATTTGATTAAATATTGTTAACTATAAAAATGTTGGTGTTAAACACATGAAATTTAATTGAATTATGGGAATGATGTAAATCTTGTTTTAAACCCTTAAAATATAATTGAATTCTGTGAATGATGAAAATGTTGTTGTTAAACATATGAAATTAGACAAAATGTGTGAATGATGAAAATGTTATTGGTAAACGCATGAAACCTCATTGAATTGTGTGAATAATTAAAATATTATTGTTAAACGGATGAAGTTTGATTAAATTGTGGAAATGATGAAAATGCTGCTGTTAAACCCATGAAATTTGATTGAATATTGTTAATCATAAAAATGTTGGTGTTAAACCCATGAAATTTTATTAAATTGTGGGAATGAAGTAAATCTTGTTTCAAACCCATGAAATTTGATTAAATTGTGTGAATGATGAAAATGTTGTCGTTATACCAATGAAATTAGATAGAATTATGTGAAGGAAAATGTTGTTGCTAAACCCATGAAATCTGATTGAATTGTGTGGATAATGGAAATATTATTGTTAAACCCATGAAATTTGATTGAATTGTGTGAATGATGAAAATGTTGTTGTTAAACCCATGAAATTTGATTAAATTGTGTGAATGATGAAAATATTATTGTAAAACCATGAAATCTGATTAAATTTTAAGAATAATTAAAATATTATTGGTAAACACATGAAATTTGATTAAATTGTGGAAATGATGAAAATGTTGTTGTTAAACCCGAGAAATTTGATTGAATATTCTTAATCATAAAAATGTTGGTGTTAAACCCATGAAATTGAAATGAATTGTGGGAATGATGTAAATCTTGTTTTAATCCCATGAAATTTGGTTGACTTGTGTGAATGATGAAAATGTTGTTGTTAAACCCATGAAATTAGATAGAATTGTGTGAATGATGAAAATGTTGTTGGTAAACCCATGAAATCTAATAGAATTGTGTGAATAATTAAAATATTATTATTAAACGGATGAAATTTGATTAAATTGTGGAAATGATGAAAATGCTGCTGTTAAACCCATGAAATTTGATTGAATATTGTTAATCATAAAAATGTTGGTGTTAACCCCATGAAATTTGATTGAAATGTGGGAATGATGAAAATGTTGTCGTTATACCAATGAAATTATTATTCTTAAACCCATGAAATTTTATTAAATTGTGGGAATGACGTAAATCTTGTTTCAAACCCATGAAATTTGATTAAATTGTGTGAATGATGAAAATGTTGTCGTTATACCAATGAAATTAGATAGAATTATGTGATGGAAAATGTTGTTGCTAAACCCATGAAATTAGATGGAATTGCGTGAATGATGAAAATGTTGTTGGTAAACCCATGAAATTTGATTGAATTGTGTGGATAATGGAAATATTATTGTTAAACCCATGAAATTTGATTGAATTGTGTGAATGATGAAAATGTTGTTGTTAAACCCATGAAATTTGATTAAATTGTGTGAATGATGAAAATATTGTTGTAAAACCCATGAAATCTGATTAAATTTTAAGAATATATAAAATATTATTGGTAAACACATGAAATTTGATTAAATTGTGGAAATGATGAAAATGTTGTTGTTAAACCCGAGAAATTTGATTGAATATTCTTAATCATAAAAATGTTGGTGTTAAACCCATGAAATTGAATTGAATTGTGGGAATGATGTAAATCTTGTTTTCATCCCATGAAATTAAGTTGACTTGTGTGAATGATGAAAATGTTGTTGTTAAACCCATGAAATTAGATAGAATTGTGTGAATGATGAAAATGTTGTTGGTAAACCCATGAAATCTGATTGAATTGTGTGAATAATTAAAATATTATTATTAAACGGATGAAATTTTATTAAATTGTGGAAATGATGAAAATGCTGCTGTTAAACCCATGAAATTTGATTGAATATTGTTAATCATAAAAATGTTGGTGTTAACCCCATGAAATTTGATTGAATTGTGGGAATGATGAAAATGTTGTCGTTATACCAATGAAATTAGATAGAATTATGTGAAGGAAAATGTTGTTGCTAAACCCATGAAATTAGATGGAATTGCGTGAATGATGAAAATGTTGTTGGTAAACCCATGAAATCTGATTGAATTGTATGAATAATGGAAATATTATTGTTAAACCCATGAAATTTGATTGAATTGTGTGAATGATGAAAATGTTGTTGTTAAACCCATGAAATTTGATTAAATTGTGTGAATGATGAAAATATTGTTGTAAAACCCATGAAATTTGATTAAATTTTAAGAATAATTAAAATATTATTGGTAAACACATGAAATTTGATTAAATTGTGGAAATGATGAAAATGTTGTTGTTAAACCCGAGAAATTTGATTGAATATTCTTAATCATAAAAATGTTGGTGTTAAACCCATGAAATTGAAATGAATTGTGGGAATGATGTAAATCTTGTTTTAATCCCATGAAATTTGGTTGACTTGTGTGAATGATGAAAATGTTGTTGTTAAACCCATGAAATTAGATAGAATTGTGTGAATGATGAAAATGTTGTTGGTAAACCCATGAAATCTAATTGAATTGTGTGAATAATTAAAATATTATTATTAAACGGATGAAATTTGATTAAATTGTGGAAATGATGAAAATGCTGCTGTTAAACCCATGAAATTTGATTGAATATTGTTAATCATAAAAATGTTGGTGTTAACCCCATGAAATTTGATTGAATTGTGGGAATGATGAAAATGTTGTCGTTATACCAATGAAATTATTATTCTTAAACCCATGAAATTTTATTAAATTGTCGGAATGACGTAAATCTTGTTTCAAACCCATGAAATTTGATTAAATTGTGTGAATGATGAAAATGTTGTCGTTATACCAATGAAATTAGATAGAATTATGTGATGGAAAATGTTGTTGCTAAACCCATGAAATTAGATGGAATTGCGTGAATGATGAAAATGTTGTTGGTAAACCCATGAAATCTGATTGAATTGTGTGGATAATGGAAATATTATTGTTAAACCCATGAAATTTGATTGAATTGTGTGAATGATGAAAATGTTGTTGTTAAACCCATGAAATTTGATTAAATTGTGTGAATGATGAAAATATTGTTATAAAACCCATGAAATCTGATTAAATTTTAAGAATATATAAAATATTATTGGTAAACACATGAAATTTGATTAAATTGTGGAAATGATGAAAATGTTGTTGTTAAACCCGAGAAATTTGATTGAATATTCTTAATCATAAAAATGTTGGTGTTAAACCCATGAAATTGAATTGAATTGTGGGAATGATGTAAATCTTGTTTTCATCCCATGAAATTAAGTTGACTTGTGTGAATGATGAAAATGTTGTTGTTAAACCCATGAAATTAGATAGAATTGTGTGAATGATGAAAATGTTGTTGGTAAACCCATGAAATCTGATTGAATTGTGTGAATAATTAAAATATTATTATTAAACGGATGAAATTTTATTAAATTGTGGAAATGATGAAAATGCTGCTGTTAAACCCATGAAATTTGATTGAATATTGTTAATCATAAAAATGTTGGTGTTAACCCCATGAAATTTGATTGAATTGTGGGAATGATGAAAATGTTGTCGTTATACCAATGAAATTAGATAGAATTATGTGAAGGAAAATGTTGTTGCTAAACCATGAAATTAGATGGAATTGCGTGAATGATGAAAATGTTGTTGGTAAACCCATGAAATCTGATTGAATTGTATGAATAATGGAAATATTATTGTTAAACCCATGAAATTTGATTGAATTGTGTGAATGATGAAAATGTTGTTGTTAAACCCATGAAATTTGATTAAATTGTGTGAATGATGAAAATATTGTTGTAAAACCCATGAAATCTGATTAAATTTTAAGAATAATTAAAATATTATTGGTAAACACATGAAATTTGATTAAATTGTGGAAATGATGAAAATGTTGTTGTTAAACCCGAGAAATTTGATTGTATTTTGTTAATCATAAAAATGTTGTTGTTAAACCCATGAAATTTAATTGAATTGCGGGAATGTAGTAAATCTTGTTTTAAACCCAAGAAATTTGATTGAATTGTGTGAATGATGAAAATGTTGTTGGTAAACCCATGAAAGCTGATTGAATTGTGTGAATAATTGAATTATTATTGTTAAACCCATGAAATTTGTTTGAATTGTGGGAATGATGAAATTGTTGTTGTTAAACCCATGAAATTTGATTAAATTGTGGAAATGATGAAAATTTTGTTGTTAAACCCATGAAATTTGATTGAATATTGTTAATCATAAAAATGTTGGTGTTGAACCGATGAAATTTAATTGCATTGTGGGAATGATGTAAATCTTGTTTTAAACCCCTGAAATTTGATTAAATTGTGTGAATAATTAAAATATTATTGTTAAACCCATAAATTTAGATAGAATTGTGTGAATGATGAAAATGATGTTGGTAAACCCATGAAATCTGATTGAATTGTGTGAATAATTAAAATATTCTTTTTAAACCCATAAAATTAGATAAAATTGTGTGAATAATTAAAATATTATTCTTAGACCCAAGAAATTTGATTAAATTATGGAAATGATGAAAATGTTGTTGTTAAACCCAGGAAATTTGATTGAATATTGTTAACTATAAAACTGTTGGTGTTAAACCCATGAAATTTAATTAAATTGTGGGAATGATGTAAATCATGTTTTAAACCCGTGAAATTTGAATGTATTGTGTGAATGATGAGAATGTTGTTGGTAAACCCATGAAATCTGATTGAATTGTGTGAATAATTAAAATATTATTGTTAAACCCATGAAATTTGATTAAATTGTGGAAATGATGAAAATGTTGTTGTTAAACCCATGAAATTTGATTAAATATTGTTAACTATAAAAATGTTGGTGTTAAACACATGAAATTTAATTGAATTATGGGAATGATGTAAATCTTGTTTTAAACCCTTAAAATATAATTGAATTCTGTGAATGATGAAAATGTTGTTGTTAAACATATGAAATTAGACAAAAATGTGTGAATGATGAAAATGTTATTGGTAAACGCATGAAACCTCATTGAATTGTGTGAATAATTAAAATATTATTGTTAAACGGATGAAGTTTGATTAAATTGTGGAAATGATGAAAATGCTGCTGTTAAACCCATGAAATTTGATTGAATATTGTTAATCATAAAAATGTTGGTGTTAAACCCATGAAATTTTATTAAATTGTGGGAATGAAGTAAATCTTGTTTCAAACCCATGAAATTTGATTAAATTGTGTGAATGATGAAAATGTTGTCGTTATACCAATGAAATTAGATAGAATTATGTGAAGGAAAATGTTGTTGCTAAACCCATGAAATCTGATTGAATTGTGTGGATAATGGAAATATTATTGTTAAACCCATGAAATTTGATTGAATTGTGTGAATGATGAAAATGTTGTTGTTAAACCCATGAAATTTGATTAAATTGTGTGAATGATGAAAATATTATTGTAAAACCCATGAAATCTGATTAAATTTTAAGAATAATTAAAATATTATTGGTAAACACATGAAATTTGATTAAATTGTGGAAATGATGAAAATGTTGTTGTTAAACCCGAGAAATTTGATTGAATATTCTTAATCATAAAAATGTTGGTGTTAAACCCATGAAATTGAAATGAATTGTGGGAATGATGTAAATCTTGTTTTAATCCCATGAAATTTGGTTGACTTGTGTGAATGATGAAAATGTTGTTGTTAAACCCATGAAATTAGATAGAATTGTGTGAATGATGAAAATGTTGTTGGTAAACCCATGAAATCTAATTGAATTGTGTGAATAATTAAAATATTATTATTAAACGGATGAAATTTGATTAAATTGTGGAAATGATGAAAATGCTGCTGTTAAACCCATGAAATTTGATTGAATATTGTTAATCATAAAAATGTTGGTGTTAACCCCATGAAATTTGATTGAAATGTGGGAATGATGAAAATGTTGTCGTTATACCAATGAAATTATTATTCTTAAACCCATGAAATTTTATTAAATTGTGGGAATGACGTAAATCTTGTTTCAAACCCATGAAATTTGATTAAATTGTGTGAATGATGAAAATGTTGTCGTTATACCAATGAAATTAGATAGAATTATGTGATGGAAAATGTTGTTGCTAAACCCATGAAATTAGATGGAATTGCGTGAATGATGAAAATGTTGTTGGTAAACCCATGAAATCTGATTGAATTGTGTGGATAATGGAAATATTATTGTTAAACCCATGAAATTTGATTGAATTGTGTGAATGATGAAAATGTTGTTGTTAAACCCATGAAATTTGATTAAATTGTGTGAATGATGAAAATATTGTTGTAAAACCCATGAAATCTGATTAAATTTTAAGAATATATAAAATATTATTGGTAAACACATGAAATTTGATTAAATTGTGGAAATGATGAAAATGTTGTTGTTAAACCCGAGAAATTTGATTGAATATTCTTAATCATAAAAATGTTGGTGTTAAACCCATGAAATTGAATTGAATTGTGGGAATGATGTAAATCTTGTTTTCATCCCATGAAATTAAGTTGACTTGTGTGAATGATGAAAATGTTGTTGTTAAACCCATGAAATTAGATAGAATTGTGTGAATGATGAAAATGTTGTTGGTAAACCCATGAAATCTGATTGAATTGTGTGAATAATTAAAATATTATTATTAAACGGATGAAATTTTATTAAATTGTGGAAATGATGAAAATGCTGCTGTTAAACCCATGAAATTTGATTGAATATTGTTAATCATAAAAATGTTGGTGTTAACCCCATGAAATTTGATTGAATTGTGGGAATGATGAAAATGTTGTCGTTATACCAATGAAATTAGATAGAATTATGTGAAGGAAAATGTTGTTGCTAAACCCATGAAATTAGATGGAATTGCGTGAATGATGAAAATGTTGTTGGTAAACCCATGAAATCTGATTGAATTGTATGAATAATGGAAATATTATTGTTAAACCCATGAAATTTGATTGAATTGTGTGAATGATGAAAATGTTGTTGTTAAACCCATGAAATTTGATTAAATTGTGTGAATGATGAAAATATTGTTGTAAAACCCATGAAATTTGATTAAATTTTAAGAATAATTAAAATATTATTGGTAAACACATGAAATTTGATTAAATTGTGGAAATGATGAAAATGTTGTTGTTAAACCCGAGAAATTTGATTGAATATTCTTAATCATAAAAATGTTGGTGTTAAACCCATGAAATTGAAATGAATTGTGGGAATGATGTAAATCTTGTTTTAATCCCATGAAATTTGGTTGACTTGTGTGAATGATGAAAATGTTGTTGTTAAACCCATGAAATTAGATAGAATTGTGTGAATGATGAAAATGTTGTTGGTAAACCCATGAAATCTAATTGAATTGTGTGAATAATTAAAATATTATTATTAAACGGATGAAATTTGATTAAATTGTGGAAATGATGAAAATGCTGCTGTTAAACCCATGAAATTTGATTGAATATTGTTAATCATAAAAATGTTGGTGTTAACCCCATGAAATTTGATTGAATTGTGGGAATGATGAAAATGTTGTCGTTATACCAATGAAATTATTATTCTTAAACCCATGAAATTTTATTAAATTGTGGGAATGACGTAAATCTTGTTTCAAACCCATGAAATTTGATTAAATTGTGTGAATGATGAAAATGTTGTCGTTATACCAATGAAATTAGATAGAATTATGTGATGGAAAATGTTGTTGCTAAACCCATGAAATTAGATGGAATTGCGTGAATGATGAAAATGTTGTTGGTAAACCCATGAAATCTGATTGAATTGTGTGGATAATGGAAATATTATTGTTAAACCCATGAAATTTGATTGAATTGTGTGAATGATGAAAATGTTGTTGTTAAACCCATGAAATTTGATTAAATTGTGTGAATGATGAAAATATTGTTATAAAACCCATGAAATCTGATTAAATTTTAAGAATATATAAAATATTATTGGTAAACACATGAAATTTGATTAAATTGTGGAAATGATGAAAATGTTGTTGTTAAACCCGAGAAATTTGATTGAATATTCTTAATCATAAAAATGTTGGTGTTAAACCCATGAAATTGAATTGAATTGTGGGAATGATGTAAATCTTGTTTTCATCCCATGAAATTAAGTTGACTTGTGTGAATGATGAAAATGTTGTTGTTAAACCCATGAAATTAGATAGAATTGTGTGAATGATGAAAATGTTGTTGGTAAACCCATGAAATCTGATTGAATTGTGTGAATAATTAAAATATTATTATTAAACGGATGAAATTTTATTAAATTGTGGAAATGATGAAAATGCTGCTGTTAAACCCATGAAATTTGATTGAATATTGTTAATCATAAAAATGTTGGTGTTAACCCCATGAAATTTGATTGAATTGTGGGAATGATGAAAATGTTGTCGTTATACCAATGAAATTAGATAGAATTATGTGAAGGAAAATGTTGTTGCTAAACCCATGAAATTAGATGGAATTGCGTGAATGATGAAAATGTTGTTGGTAAACCCATGAAATCTGATTGAATTGTATGAATAATGGAAATATTATTGTTAAACCCATGAAATTTGATTGAATTGTGTGAATGATGAAAATGTTGTTGTTAAACCCATGAAATTTGATTAAATTGTGTGAATGATGAAAATATTGTTGTAAAACCCATGAAATCTGATTAAATTTTAAGAATAATTAAAATATTATTGGTAAACACATGAAATTTGATTAAATTGTGGAAATGATGAAAATGTTGTTGTTAAACCCGAGAAATTTGATTGAATATTCTTAATCATAAAAATGTTGGTGTTAAACCCATGAAATTGAATTGAATTGTGGGAATGATGTAAATCTTGTTTTAATCCCATGAAATTTGGTTGACTTGTGTGAATGATGAAAATGTTGTTCTTAAACCCATGAAATTAGATAGAATTGTGTGAATGATGAAAATGTTGTTGTTAAACCCGTAAAATTTGATTGAATTGTGTGAATGATGAAAATTTTGTTGTTAAACCCATGAAATTTGATTAAATTGTGTGAATAATTAAAATATTATTGGTAAACCCGTGAAATTTGATTAAATTGTGGAAATGATGAAAATGTTGTTGTTAAACCCGAGAAATTTGATTGTATTTTGTTAATCATAAAAATGTTGTTGTTAAACCCATGAAATTTAATTGAATTGCGGGAATGATGTAAATCTTGTTTTAAACCCAAGAAATTTGATTGAATTGTGTGAATGATGAAAATGTTGTTCGTAAACCCATGAAAGCTGATTGAATTGTGTGAATAATTGAAATATTATTGTTAAACCCATGAAATTTGTTTGAATTGTGGGAATGATGAAATTGTTGTTGTTAAACCCATGAAATTTGATTAAATTGTGGAAATGATGAAAATTTTGTTGTTAAACCCATGAAATTTGATTGAATATTGTTAATCATAAAAATGTTGGTGTTGAACCGATGAAATTTAATTGCATTGTGGGAATGATGTAAATCTTGTTTTAAACCCCTGAAATTTGATTAAATTGTGTGAATAATTAAAATATTATTGTTAAACCCATAAATTTAGATAGAATTGTGTGAATGATGAAAATGATGTTGGTAAACCCATGAAATCTGATTGAATTGTGTGAATAATTAAAATATTCTTTTTAAACCCATAAAATTAGATAAAATTGTGTGAATAATTAAAATATTATTCTTAGACCCAAGAAATTTGATTAAATTATGGAAATGATGAAAATGTTGTTGTTAAACCCAGGAAATTTGATTGAATATTGTTAACTATAAAACTGTTGGTGTTAAACCCATGAAATTTAATTGAATTATGGGAATGATGTAAATCATGTTTTAAACCCGTGAAATTTGAATGTATTGTGTGAATAATTGAAATATTATTGTTAAACCCATCAAATTTGATTGAATTGTGGGAATGATGTAAATTTTGTTGGTAAACCCATGAAATTTGATTAAATTGTGTGAATGATGAAAATGTTGTTGTTAAATCCATGACATTTGATTCAATTGTGTGAATGATTACAATATTATTGTTAAACCCATGAAATTTGATAAAATTGAGTGAATAATTAAAATATTATTCTTAAACCCATGAAATTTGATTAAATTGTGGAAATGATGAAAATGTTGTTGTTAAACCCATGAAATTTGATTGAATATTGTTAATCATAAAAATGTTGGTGTTAAACCCATGAAATTTAATTGAATTGTGGGAACGAGGTAAATCTTATTTTAAACCCATGAAATTTGATTGAATTGTGTGAATAATTGAAATATTATTGTTAAACCCATGAAATTTGATTGAATTGTGGGAATGATGAAAATGTTGTTGTTAAACCCATAAAATTTGATTAAATTGTGTAAATGATGAAAATGTTGTTGTTAAATCCATGACATTTGATTCAATTGTGTGAATGATTAAAATATTGTTGTTAAACCCATGAAATTTGATTAAATTGTGTGAATAATTAAAATATTATTGTTAAACCCATGAAATTTGATTAAATTTTGGAAATGAAGAAAATGTTGTTGTTAAAACCATGAAATTTGATTGAATATTGTTAATCATAAAAATGTTGGTGTTAAACCGATGAAATTTAATTGCATTGTGGGAATGAAGTAAATCTTGTTTTCAACCCATGAAATTTGATTAAATTGTATGAATAATTAAAATATTATTGTTAAACCCATGAAATTTGATTATATTATGGAAATGATGAAAATGTTGTTGTTAAACCATTAAATTTGATTGAATAGTGTTAATAATAAAAATGCTAGTGTTAAACCCATGAAATTTTATTGAATTGTGTGAATAATTAAAATATTATTCTTAAACCCATGAAATTTTATTAAATTGTGGAAATGATGAAAATGTTGTTGTAAACCCATGAAATTTGATTGAGTATTGTTAACCATAAAAATGTTGGTGTTAAACACATGAAATTTAATTAAATTGTGGGAATGATGTAAATCATGTTTTAAACCCGTGAAATTTGACTGAATTGTGTGAATGATGAGAATGTTGTTGGTAAACCCATGAAATCTGATTGAATTGTGTGAATAATTAAAAAATTATTGTTAAACCCATGAAATTTGATTAAATTGTGGAAATGATGAAAATGTTGTTGTTAAACCCATGAAATTTGATTGAATATTGTTAATCATAAAAATGTTGGTGTTAACCCCATGAAATTTGATTGAATTGTGGGAATGAAGTAAATCTTGTTTCAAACCCATGAAATTTGATTGAATTGTGTGAATGATGAAAATGTTGTCGTTAAACCAATGAAATTAGATAGAATTATGTGAAGGAAAATGTTGTTGCTAAACCCATGAAATTAGATGGAATTGCGTGAATGATGAAAATGTTGTTGGTAAACCCATGAAATCTGATTGAATTGTGTGAATAATGGAAATATTATTGTTAAACCTATGAAATTTGATTGAATTGTGTGAATGATGAAAATGTTGTTGTTAAACCCATGAAATTTGATTAAATTGTGTGAATGATGAAAATATTGTTGTAAAACCCATGAAATCTGATTAAATTTTAAGAATAATTAAAATATTATTGGTAAACACATGAAATTTTATTAAATTGTGGAAATGATGAAAATGTTGTTGTTAAACCCGAGAAATTTGATTGAATATTGTTAATCATAAAAATGTTGGTGTTAAACCCGTGAAATTGAATTGAATTGTGGGAATGATGTAAATCTTGTTTTAATCCCATGAAATTTGTTTGACTTGTGTGAATGATGAAAATGTTGTTGTTAAACCCATGAAATTAGATAGAATTGTGTGAATGATGAAAATGTTGTTGTTAAACCCGTGAAATTTAATTGAATTGTGTGAATGATGAAAATGTTGTTTGTAAACCCATGAAATTTGATTAAATTGTGTGAATAATTAAAATATTATTGGTAAACCCGTGAAATTTGATTAAATTGTGGAAATGATGAAAATGTTTTTGTTAAACCCGAGAAATTTGATTGAATATTGTTAATCATAAAAATGTTGTTGTTAAACCCATGAAATTGAATTGAATTGTGGGAATGATGTAAATCTTGTTTTAAACCCAAGAAATTTGATTGAATTGTGTGAATGATGAAAATGTTGTTGGTAAACCCATGAAAGCTGATTGAATTGTGTGAATAATTGAAATATTATTGTTAAACCCATGAAATTTGATTGAATTATGGGAATGATGAAAATATTGTTGTTAAACCCATGAAATTTGATTAAATTGTGGAAATGATGAAAATGTTGTTGTTAAACCCATGAAATTTGATTGAATATTGTTAATCATAAAAATGTTGGTGTTGAACCGATGAAATTTAATTGCATTGTGGGAATTTTGTAAATCTTGTTTTAAACCCATGAAATTTGATTAAATTGTGTGAATAATTAAAATATTATTGTTAAACCCATAAATTTAGATAGAATTGTGTGAATGATGAAAATGATGTTGGTAAACCCATGAAATCTGATTGAATTGTGTGAATAATTTAAAATTCTTGTTAAACTCATGAAATTAGATAAAATTGTGTGAATAATTAAAATATTATTCTTAGACCCAAGAAATTTGATTAAATTATGGAAATGATGAAAATGTTGTTGTTAAACCCATGAAATTTGATTGAATATTGTTAACTATAAAAATGTTGGTGTTAAACACATGAAATTGAATTGAATTGTGGGAATGATGTAAATCTTGTTTTAAACCCTTAAATTTTGATTGAATTCTGTGAATGATGAAAATGTTGTTGTTAAACCCATGAAATTAGACAGAATTGTGTGAATGATGAAAATGTTATTGGTAAACGCATGAAATCTCATTGAATTGTGTGAATAATTAAAATATTATTGTTAAACCGATGAAATTTGATTAAATTGTGGGAATGATGAAAATGTTGTTGTTAAACCCATGAAATTTGATTGAATATTGTTAATCATAAATATGTTGGTGTTAAACCCATGAAATTTAATTGAATTGTGGGAATGATGTAAATCATGTTTTAAACCCGTGAAATTTGATTGTATTGTGTGAATAATTGAAATATTATTGTTAAACCCATGAAATTTGATTGAATTGTGGGAATGATGTAAATTTTGTTGTTAAACCCACGAAATTTGATTAAATTGTGTGAATGATGAAAATGTTGTTGTTAAATCCATGACATTTGATTCAATTGTGTGAATGATTACAATATTATTGTTAAACCCATGAAATTTGATAAAATTGTGTGAATAATTAAAATATTATTCTTAAACCCATGAAATTTGATTAAATTGTGGAAATGATGAAAATGTTGTTGTTAAACCCATGAAATTTGATTGAATATTCTTAATCATAAAAATTTTGGTGCTAAACCCATGAAATTTAATTGAATTGTGGGAACAAGGTAAATCTTATTTTAAACCCATGAAATTTGATTGAATTGTGTGAATAATTGAAATATTATTGTTAAACCCATGAAATTTGATTGAATTGTGGGAATGATGAAAATGTTGTTGTTAAACCCATAAAATTTGATTAAATTGTGTAAATGATGAAAATGTTGTTGTTAAATCCATGACAGTTGATTCAATTGTGTGAATGATTAAAATATTGTTTTTAAACTCATGAAATTTGATTAAATTGTGTTAATAATTAAAATATTATTGTTAAACCCATGAAATTTGATTAAATTTTGGAAATGAAGAAAATGTTGTTGTTAAACTTGTAACACCTCAAAATTTGCCCTCCTCTCTTGGGACTAGCTTAGCATATTGCATATCATTTTTAGGACATTAGGCATTACATCTTTGTATATCATGTGAAATAAGCAAGTCATCCTCCTAGGTCTTTCTCAGAAGATGGAGAGGTTAAGAGATGCAAGCCTGAGGGTTTCATGAATTGATCACTAATCATCCGAGGTTTGTGCTTCAATTAGTGTTTCTTGGGTCCTCAAGAAGGTTAGGTATTATCTTGGTTGAAATGGTACATCATCATCATCATGGTCTTATCATCACCAAGAGGTTCATTGTGCCTGATCATGTGCCTTGGGATTAGGGTTTTGACCTCTAGTCAACCCTAATCAGTTGCATTATGCCAATCAGGGTTTTTTTTAAGGAGATGAGGTCCTTATTGAGATGGAGATCATCATGTGATTCTATTGGGCTTGTATAAGCTAGGGTTTCATTTTGGAGTTATTTCATCAAGTGGTTGAGGCTCAAATCATCTGTGCATGGCCAAGTCATCTGTGAACTGCAAGTCAACTGTTGGATTTGGAGGTGGGAAGTGAGTGGAAATACTTCATTCATGTTCAAACAAGTCTCATTTGACATTTCAAACATCAACTTTGAAGAAAATAAAGTCAGGACAAAACTTGCCAAAAATAGAAAGTGACCTATAATTTGAATTTGCCAAAAATGGAAAGGTTTTCAACTCAAGATTACATCATCAAGAAAGCTTCAAATGAAATTTTGTTGAACATGAAAGTTGTAGATCTTTCTCTCCCATTTCCAAAAAGTCCAAGATCATCAATTTCTCATGTGTGGTTAAGGAGATATGATCAAAACTTGACAAAGTGAACATTGAACTTCAAATGGGCATAACTTCTCAACCAAAACTCCAATTCAAGTGGTTCTTTTTGCTAAATTCTCCTTTTAACCTCTAGTTTCCAAAACATACATTGCATTACACCAATTGTCATCACATAATCATTTGCATTTCACTTGATTTTTTGGAGGGAAAAATTGAAGTTTAAATTTGGTGCATTGTTTGAACATTCCATCATTGCCATTGGCTCCAAAACAGATTTTTGAGTGAAAATAAGTGGAAATTCGTGTACTGTTCATTCATGATTTCCATGCATAAGGTGAAAAACCAAAATTGCACTTGCACCTCATTTTACTAATTACCATTACCATTTGGCTAAACATGATTAGAAGCTTGATTAGCATGACATATATATACCATAACCCTAACTGTTTTTCAGTTTAACCTTCATAATTTCAGATCTAGATCTAGAACTCTCAATTTTTCTCTCACTTTTTTCTTGCATTTCCTTCATATTCAATCCATTTCCATTGCTTGATCCTTGTTTATGAAGTGTTCCTGAGTAGCTTTGCACGTGGAAGCAAGAGGATTGGTGCAGTTTTGAAGCATATTGAAGCTTGGAAGCATTAATGGTGGATTCAGATTTTGGTGAGATCGTGCACAATTGAGCCTTAATTCTTCCTCCAATTACTTGTACAAGCATTGTAGAAGAGATTGGAAGCATCACAAGGCCTTGAATCACACGAATTCCAAAGCTGCTCTTCAAGAGGTCATTGAATCGAATCTCTAATTTCTCAAAATTATTATGTTGATGTTGTAGATCTTGTGATGTTGGATACTCTGAGCTTTAAACCATTGAATTCCATGCAAAATTGATTGAGTTATGATTGTTTAAAGTTTTGTGCATGAATGTTGTTGGCTTCGATTCTCTCATGATAGTTGGAATTAGACTTAGCCATGCATGGATTTGTAACCTAGGTTGATAGATCTACATGATGATATGTTCAATTTCCATTTCTGGAATAATTGTTCTTGATGCATGAAGATGGTCACTATTCATAAGCTGCGCGCGATGAAGATGATGATGATAAGTTTTGGCCACGGTTTTGATCTGTTTTTCGCTACACAAATGTGTTGCCTTAGGTTTCTATTAGGGTTGCGTTTTGATTGGATGCATGCTGACTCCATGCGCGCGCTCCCATTGGCCAGGCGTTGTTGATTGCGTTGACTCAAGGCCAGCGCATTAGTGAAACGCAAAGTTTCACTGCCTGGCGCCAATTTAATTCAAATTAAATAAACAATTCCTTTTAATTCATTTAATTGTTACAAATTCATTTCATTTCATTTCCAATCTTCAAAAAATCATATCAAATTAAATATTGCTCCAAAAAATACCAGGTTTTTTGCATTGTGTCACATTTTCTGTCTATTATTTTTTGATCATTTTTTCATAAATTGTGCTTGGCTGGATATTATTTTGTGCTAAGGAGATTGAATACATGTCCATTCTTGACATTGCCTTGCCATATCATTTGTGAAATGCTGAGCTTTTATCCTATGAATCTGAAAATTTGCATGATGAAACTAGACTCTTGGCTTGATATTTTGGTGTTGATTTGGTATTTTTACCATTTGTCATTTCTGCTTTATGATTTTTCTAAGTTAGGTGTGACAATTTGTGTCACACCTTGTGATGTTCAACTTGATTGATGAATTTGCCATGCCAAATGAATTCCAATTGCTTTGATTTTTTGTATGATGCTTGATATGAATATTGTGAATGAGCATGATTTTTGTTGGAATTTTTAGGATCATTTCTGATTTAATTGAGATTTTTCATTCTGGATGGTCATATGTGAGCTTTTACATTGCCTTGAATTTCATTTGATCATGAAATGCTTGTTCTTTATCCAATGAATGTGAAACTTTGCACACTATTTCTAGACATGTTAAATGTTGTTTTGGCTTTGGTTTGGGGTTTTTACCATAATCCATCTCTGTTTTATGCTTATGCTAACTTGGTGTGACAATTGGTGTCACACATGTGCTTGTTGTGTTTGTCTTGACTTATGCAATGTGATTGCCATGCCTAATTATGTCCAATGCCTCTAATTTTTTGTGTGATGATCATGTTGTATGTCCTGTTTACTCATGAATTTTTCCAAGATTATTTGAATCATTTTTGATTTAATGTGCATTTGTTTCTTCTGATGTCACAATGTGATCACAACTTGCATACCTTGCCATGTTTGGTTCATGAAATGGATTTGGTAATTGATATTGAGATGAGACCTTTTGGGTTGTTTCAAGATGTGTTTGAAGTTGATTCATGTTAAATTTCAGCTTCTGTTTTAGATTTTTTATCTATCTTTGACCCTAGGCTTTGACCTAGTGGTTGGTTGCTTATGTTTGAGCTTTGATTTCAGGTGGAGCATTCAAGTTCCTTAGTTGTTGATGCTCTATCACTTGAGAATTTGATGTTTACTTTTGACTACTAACCTTGTGTGTTTTGTAGGGTTGTTAACTCATTTGAGTTTGACTTGTGGCTTATGCCTTTGCTCATTGGGTTTGACTGTTTGATATTCATGATTGTCTGTTTGTCTGTATAGTTGAACTGATTTGTGTGATGTTTCAACATGTACATAAGTTGCTTAAGTTCAATTTGAACTTGCTTTTGCTTGGTTGCTTAACCATTGAGGTATAACTCTCTGACTTCATGTAGTCTGGAAGACCTGTCCTGTTATGGGGGCAGGCACCTGTCTGAAGCCCTCCTTAAGAGGAAATGCTTGTGTATGTTTATCTTTTGTGCCAAGCAGGAAAAGTCCTCTTTTGAGGCAATTGGTAGATAAAAGAGATGTGTAGTCCATCTCCTGCTATTCAGTGTGTCATCCACTTTGCTCACACACCTTGTGTTGATGCATTGGGGATAATAACCCAAGATCTTTGTTGTGTCAGTCATATGTGGAGAAGAGTTCCTACTTTCTGAACTCCCACACCTTCTACTGTTTAAAAGCTCTCCCGGGCCAGGGATAAGAGCTGTGAGGTCTTATCCTCACTTCCTATTTCATCTGCTTCACCCTAACTCTCAATGTTAGGGTTAAGAGCTAACATCACCCTGTTACAGTGGCTTGTTTGTCGAGGTTGACATGACCCCTTGACTAAAGCCTAACCTTGTGTGAGCCCATCTGTTTGTATATAGTGCGTGTGCTTGCTCTTGTGCTTGTATGACTTTGCTTGTGCTGTTTAGGATAGCTTGCTGCCTGTGCAAGTTAGATAGAAACCTCAACCTAGGACCGTTGTGGATTGCATGATAACTATTAGGCTCGAGTCAGTCTCCCTTTTAGTTTGTCATTTCCCAGTCTCTGGTTAGGAGAAAGTTTCTCCCCTATTAAGGGGAACTACGTCGCCCTGATCCTCATACCAGATGAGGTACGTAGGCAGGAGATCGTACGAGATCTCTCCGGGCACCCTTTTCCTTTTTTGTGTGTGTTTGCTTGACAGCTAGCAGGCTCGAGTACCAGACTCCCTGTTAGCTTGTTTGTTCAACTTTTTTGTTGCTTTTGACGATTCAGCGTCCGGTTAACCTCTTGTTTTCTTGGAGTTCGACATAAGTCCAGTGATTGGCAGTTGGTTTCCTGTGTGTGTTTGTTGGTTCGGAGTCTGATGTAAGTCCAGCGATTGGCATTCGGTTTCCATGTTTGTCTGTTTGTGTGGAGTCTGACATAAGTCCAGCGATTGGCAGTCGGTTTCCTGTGTGGGTTTTGTTTGGCGTGCGTGAGCCGAACTACGGTAGCTTTGATTCTCATTCCAGATGAGATACGTAGGCATAGGATACGATATCCTAGCGAGCCCGTTCCCCTATTCTCCCACCTGTGTTGTTTCCAGTGTGTGTGTGCATTCTTTGAGCAGTTTTGGCAACCTTTCTTCTATCCTTTTGAGCGTGGATCCCGTCGAGTACGACGGATGCGTAGGGGTGCTAATACCTTCCCTTCGCATAACCGACTCCCGATCCCATCTCTCTTTGGTCGCGAGACCATGTCTTTTCCAGGTTTACTTCGAGCGTTTCCTTTCCCTCTTTTGGGATAAATAACGCACGGTGGCGGCTCTGTTTGTTTTTGTTTTGCCCGCCGGTTGATTTTCGCGGATGCGACAGCTGGCGACTCTACTGGGGACTAGAGAAGTTGACCTCTTGCTGGTCCATCTTCCCTAAGCGAGTCTCTCCTAGCGCTCTCTAGGATAGTTTTGGTTGCTTGTGTTGTTCTATTTATTGCATTTATGATTATTGTACTGTGATTATTTGCATAAATGTTTGCATGCATCATACTATCATTGTGCTGTCTTCTGTACAGGTGGTTCCTCTGATTTTTGGGGTGGGTGTTCTGAGTGGGGCTAAAACCCAGGCCCGAGTATACACCTAGGATTAGTGTGGTCTCATGTTGCCTCTCATGTTAGGTCAACATGTTTTGGGCGACGTGACATACCACAAGCTGGACGAGGTTCTTTTGAGAGTGCTCTTCCTTTGTGGAGTATCCACTTTGGTTGAGTCACTTCTTTTGAGCTATTGACTTCGGTGACCGTGCTTTCCCAGATCTTTGGTTTAGACGATCTTAAGAGAGCTGCAACGGCACACCCGAAAGGGCAAACCCGTTGAGTATCTTTGCCCGATTGTCGAGACCATTATCCGCCTTAGGATGACCTGATTAGAATTCACCTGTGAGGGGAGGGTTGATTCTTACAGATGCATGTTCTGATGGTGACTTTGATGGTGACTAAGGGTTCAGTTATTGATCAGAGTCCTATTTATAAGTCGGATTTATGGATTTATTTCTGAAACGCCGGAGTTCTGTCTGTGGTATTTATCAGTGGGGATCCGTTTATTTCAGAATTCCCTGGGCTGGTTCAGAGGGTCTTATGGTTACCTGTTCAAAGGATCTCTGGTGATGATGGTGATGTATCCTTCAGTTCCGTTTATTTCGGAATCCCAAGTCGGATTTGTGGGTTGCTCAGTACCTCAGATGATTGTGATCAGTTCAGAGACCGTAACTCAGTGCAGTGATTGTTCAGATGACTTGGAGGATGGCACAGTGCATTGCATTCATACATCAGCATCATTCACATTTTGCATTTATCTGCATCTAACATATGTTTATCCATATGCAGGGGACATTCTTGATCGAGATCCTGGTTGAGAGACTTCTTTGTTCCAGACATGAGGACCGGCTTGAAGGACGACGTTGTCTACAGTTTCTTCGACCCAGAGATTGGTGTGCTGAGAGATATGATAGCATTGATTACACCTGACCATGTGGGGATGTTCCGTGAGGCATACGGTGGTATTCTGAAGTTGGTTTTCAGGCTCACAGACAGTGATAGGAGCGCCATCCATACTCTTCTCCAGTTTTATGATCCTGGTTTGAGATGCTTCGTTTTCCCGGATTACCTGTTGGGACCTTTGATGGAAGACTATGCTAGCATCCTGGGTATCCAGATCAGAGATCAGATTCCATTCTATGTCACTAGGGGGAACCTGATGCTGTTGAGATTTCTCATGCTCTTTATTTGAGCCGGAGGTGACCAAGGGGGGTTTGAAGGAGAAAGGAAAGTTACCCGGTTTTCATCTGAGTTTCTTGGAGGCTAAAGCCAAGGAGCATGTTGTTTTGGGTAATTGGAGGACCGTTTGTGCTTTGATTGCTGTGAGCGTCTATGGGATCATCCTATTTCCTAATCAGAAGAATTTTGTGGATGTTAATGTCATCAGGTTGTTTGCTCAGAGGAATCCAATTCCTACGCTGGTTGGGGATGTTTATTACTCGGTCCATAATCGGAACGAGAAGCGGCGTGGGGGATTGATCCGATGTTGTGCTCAGCTGTTGTACAAGTGGTTCATGGGGTATTTGCCTTCCAGAGGTGCCTTTGCTTTTCTTGACCCTACTGTCAAGTGGTCGGTCAGGTTGATGGGTTTGCGAGCCAATGACATAGCTTGGACTCATAATGGTATGGCTGGACGAGATTTCATTTACAGTTGTGGGAGTCTTCCCAATGTGCCTCTTATAGGAGTTCAAGGTTGCATTAATTACAACCCGGTGCTTCTTAGGAGACATATGGGGTTTGCTGTGGAGGGTCCTTCTCTCGGGCGAGAGATTCAGGAGTCTTTCTACTTCCCGATTGAGGGTAATCAGCCAAAGTTGAGGCAAGTGTCTGATGAGTGGCGTGACATTCAGAGGAAGGGCAAGGTTCCTTTTGGCAAGGTTAACAGCAGGTCTTTTCCTCCATTTGATGATTGGCTTAGGAAGAGGATTGAGCTCACGCATCTACCATTTCCTGGGGGTGATCCTTGGTGTCCATTGATTGAGGGGCCACGTTCTTCTGTCAGCATGGAAGAGTTCCTTGAGATGAAGAAAGCCAGAGATCAACTGCAAGCAAAGAATACTGAGTTGGAGATGAGTGTTGCTAGGATTCAGATGGCTAATCAGGAAATCAAAGGGAGAATAGAAGACCAGGATAAGAGACATGCCATGGAGGTGAAGCGCTTTGAGATGGATACTGCCTATTACCGCAAGATCAACCAAGCATTGGAGTCGTCTACAAAGGAGCATGACCTTACCAAGGAGAAACTAGCTAGGGCCTTGAGGGTTATCGAAGATGAGAAGAGGAGACAAATCCTTGTGAGGGACCAGAGAGATGCCAGAACCAAAGTCCTTACCACAGAATGGGAAGCGGAGAAAGCGAAGATTATTGCTGAGAGAGATCACTATCTTGTTGAGAGGGATCATTACTTCAGACAGATGAAGATTCACCAGAAGGAGATAGGGAGATTGCAGCAGGAGAACACTGAGCTCAGGTTCGCGGTGAAGTTTACCAAGATGGTAGATGATGCAGAACCTTCTGTGGGGACTTCTTCAGCGTAGCCTTTTGTTATCATTTGTGTTGGATTACTGTCAGGCCTGTTGACGGAATTCACTTGTTTGTATTTTCTTTCTGACTCTGGAGAATTGTATTTGACTTGTATCAGCCTGATGTATGAGTTTCGCTCTTATTGTGCACTCTTGATATGCAATGGTTATTTTCATTCAGTGATTGATCTTCAAGCTTTATTTGCTTTCCTGTATTCACTCACACAGCACACACATGGTTGGGTGGTATCTTTGCTATATATTTCTGCTCTGTATGTCAAAATCAAATGATGAATGTCAGAATATTGCTGCCGAATTATTATCTGTCTCGATGAAGCCAGGATCGAAAGACAGAATGTTCCTCATATGGATAGACATTGCATTCATGCATAATCATAATAACTTGTCTTCTATTTTGCAGGTGTCGGTTTCTAACGTGCTTGATTATTTCAGGAATCATTGCTCGTGCGCGTAGATTCATTCCCTTGCACACAACTCGTCCGCACAGATACTTCACCAGATGCAACACACCTAGGCTGATGGATCTACCTAATGCAGATTTTCTCGAGCTGAAGGAGAAAATGAACAAACTGATTAATGTCATGCAAGGGTTTGCTGTGGGCCAGAAAGCACTTGCTGATAAAGTGGAGAAGCTCGAGCGGGCTTCAGCTGCTAACAGTGGTGTCAACTTGGAGGGTGTCTCTAACCATGGCCTTGGTGGTTCCAGGGATGGAGGAGATCTCGGGAAGAAGACAACTACTGGCGTGGTGATCAATAATGCTGGGGGTTTTGGTGTTGCCACAGGCGGTAGACCAGGTCCGATGGGTAACAATATGAAGGACAGCCTGTTTCCTCCTTTCTTTGGGGCTAAGGAGGATAGAGAGGAGGACAGGGAAGCAGATCAATTCTCCATGATAAACGAACAGTTTGGTCAATACGGTGTCCAACCACCAAACAAAGAGATTCAGGTGTTGGCGGAGAAGATAAGGGCCTTGGAAAGCCATGCTACTCCGGGGTTTGTCAATATGTCGAATACGGGGCTGGTCGAGGGGATTGTGATCCCGCAAAAGTTCAAAGCGCCTGCGTTTGATAAATACAATGGGAGTTCTTGCCCGGAAACTCACCTCCAGGCTTTTGTCCGTAAGATTTCTGCTTATACCATGGACCAAAAGCTGTGGATGTACTTCTTCCAGGACAGTTTGTCTGGAGGATCCCTGGAATGGTACACTAAGTTGAAATCTTCTGACATCAAAAGCTGGCAAGATCTTGGTGATGCATTCTTTAAACAGTACCAGTTTAATGCTGATATGGCTCCTAGTCGTACCCAACTGCAGGGTATGTCTCAGAAGCCTAGCGAGGGGTTTAAAGAATATGCACAGAGGTGGAGGGAGCTGGCTGCCCGAGTCCAACCTCCGTTGGTAGACCGAGAAATGTCAGATCTGTTTATGGGTACCCTTCAGGGGACATTTGCTGAAAGAATGGTTGGATGCCCGGTTACGAACTTTACTGATATAGTGGTGGCTGGGGAAAGAATTGAAAGTTGGTTGAAGCTGGGGAAAATCCAGGGTAATGCTTCGTCGTCTGGATCGAAGAAGCCCTTTGGAAATGGTCAGAGGAAGAAGGAGGGTGATACCAGTGCCGTGTATACTCAAAGAGGACAGAGTAGGGATCGTTACTACCAGCACACTGCTGCGGTAACCATTCCTGCTGATAATCAGCCTGCACAACAACAACAACAACAACAACCGCAACAACAACGGCAGCCATTTCAACAGAGACCGCAGAGGGATGGGTATCAGGTGCGAGGGTGAATGAATGATCGTCAATTCGATAGACCACCGGTGACCTACTCCTTCTTGTTGAAGAAGCTGAAGGATTTGGGGTTGGTCTAGTTGAGAACGTTGGCTCCGTTGAGACCTGATCAGAGGCCTCCCAGTTTTGATGAGAATACCAAATGTGAATTTCACTCAGGTGCCCCTGGACACAACGTAGAAAATTGCAAAGTTTTTAAGCATGTGGTCCAGGACTTGGTGGATTCTAAAGCTATCAACTTTGCTCCATCTCCAAATGTTAATGCTAATCCCATGCCCGCGCATGGTCAAATGGGGGTGAATGCAATTTCTGAGGAGGGCAGAATTGGGTTGTTGAGTGTGAATCAGTTGAAGACTCCGTTGGCTGAGGTCAAACGATAGTTGTTGAAGAATGGGGTCTTCCCGGGCTGTGATGACTATTGTGTTGCGTGCACTGTTGCTATCAACGGGTGTGTATTGTTAAGGGAGGTTGTCCAGAGGCTGATGGATGAGGGAAGCCTCCGGTTTGAGAAGATTGATTTGGGGAAGGAAGATGTCTCCACCATAACTATCTATTTCGACCTGGTTGATTTGTCAACGCTGGCAGATGCGGCTCCAGTTACTATCACGGTATCTGGGCCAATTCCTTATGACAAAGATGACGCCGTGCCGTGGCATTATGGTGGAGAAGTCTACTGTAATGGGGAGAGGCTGGAAGATCAGGCTGCAGGTGAAACCACCGTTTCAAAGGTGGATAATGTCGGACCTAGTGGTTTCACTCGCAGTGGAAGGTTGTTTGCCCCTGACGCTTTGAGGAGTGGGGATGGAGAAAAAGAAAAGAAAGATAAGGCCGACGCTTTAGCCAGGGCAAGAGGAAAACAAGTAGTAAATGAAGGTACTCCTGTGGTGACACCGGCGCCTGGTGGGTCGGAGAAAGAACTTGATGATGAAGCTGAAGAATTTCTGAGGATCATCAAGAAGTCAGAGTACAAGCTTGTTGACCATCTGCAGCATACCCCATCCAAGATCTCAATCTTGTCCTTATTGCTGAGCTCCGAGGGGCATAGAGAGGCTTTACTGAAAATTCTGAAGAGAGCCTATGTTCCCCAGGAGATAACGATCAATCAGTTGGAGACGGTGGTGTCAAATGTCAATGCCAGCCCGCTGGGTTTCACTGATATGGATTTAACTGTGGATGGGAGGAATCATAATCGGGCTTTACACATTGCTAGGGAATGTAAAGGAGCCGTGCTTTCGCACGTGTTGGTTGATACCGACTCATCTTTGAATGTGTTGCCAAAGAAAGCCTTGGCGAGGTTGAACTGTGAAGGGTTGATCTTGACGCCCACTGACCTGATAGTGAGAGCTTTTGACGGTTCGAAGAGGGCTGTATTCGGGGAAGTGGAGCTCCCGGTGAAGATCGGGCCCGAGGTGTTCAAGTCGGTATTTTATGTCATGGATATTCAACTGGCATACAGTTGCCTGTTGGGTCGCCCATGGATTCGTGCTGCTGGGGCAGTGACTTCGACTTTGCACCAGAAATTGAAGTATATCTGGGACGGGCAGGTCGTCACAGTCTGTGGGGAGGAGGACATCTTCGTCAGTCACCTATCATCGTTCAAATACGTGGAAATGGACGGTGAGATATGGGAAACGCCGAGTCAAGCATTTGAAACCGTCAAGGTGGAAAATGCTCTTTTTGCCAAAGAAGAGGAGAAACCGTCCATTTCTTCGTATAAGCAGGCTGCTGAGGTGGTGAAGAGTGGGGAAGCTCCTGGTTGGGGGAAGATGATGGATATCGCCGCCAAGAAAGACCGATTCGGAGTGGGTTATCAGCCGGGCCGAGGCTCGTCTGGACAAGGTAGAGGACGTCGTCCGTCATTCACATTCACCAGTGCTGGAATGCTGGATCCAGATCACATCTGTATGGTGAGTGAAGAGGTTGACAGTGACTGTGAAATGGATCAATGGATAAAGCCGTGCGTACCAGGGATGGAAGTCCAGAACTGGAAAGCCGAAAAGATCATCACTGTCACTCTACTTGAAGAGTAATATTTTCTGTTTTCGATTTTATCTGCATGGAAGCCATACGTTTTACCCGAAACGTAATGGTTCATTGTAAGGGCCACCTCATGTTTCATTTTGCAAAATTTGCATCATAAATAAATGGATGTTTTTCATTAAAAGCGGTGTTCCCTGTTTTTCATTTATTTTTGCAGTTTAAAAAAACAAAAATAAAAATGGCAATGTTTTCATTTTCCTTTTCAATTTGTCTCGCTCCGGTTCTAAAGCAATGCATGAATCAACATTCATGCAGATGCGATATTTCTCCGGATCTCATTGATAACAATCCTGTTACACCCTCATATGACTTCGACAATCCGATCTATCATGCCGAAGAAGAAGGCGAAGAAGATTGTGAACCGCCGGAGGAATTAGCCAGGTTGTTAAAACAAGAGGAGAAGGTGATTCAGCCGCACGAGGAGCCAGTTGAGGTTGTGAATCTGGGTACCGACGAGGTCCGAAAAGAAGTGAAAATCGGGGCTGCTTTAGAGGCGAGTGTCAAGAGCAGAATGGTAGCATTGTTGAAAGAGTATGTTGATATCTTCGCCTGGTCTTATCAAGATATGCCAGGGTTGGATACCGATATCGTTGTGCACAAGCTACCATTGAGAGCAGATTGTCCTCCAGTGAAGCAGAAGTTGCGCAGAACTCGACCCGAAATGGCCATGAAAATTAAAGAGGAAGTGCAGAAGCAGTGGGATGCTGGTTTCCTAGCTGTCACTAATTATCCGCCTTGGGTCGCTAACATTGTGCCGGTCCCGAAGAAAGATGGGAAGGTGAGAATGTGTGTGGACTACCGGGATCTGAACAGAGCTAGCCCGAAGGATGATTTCCCATTACCTCACATTGATGTGTTGGTAGATAATACAGCTCAATTCTCGGTGTTTTCCTTCATGGATGGCTTTTCTGGCTATAATCAAATCAAAATGTCGCCAGATGATATGGAGAAAACAACGTTCATCACACCGTGGGGCACTTTCTACTATAAGGTGATGCCGTTCGGTCTCAAGAACGCCGGTGCTACTTATCAGAGAGCCATGGTGACTTTGTTTCATGATATGATTCATCATGAAATCGAATGCTATGTTGATGACATGATAGCAAAGTCCCAAACAGAAGAGGGACACTTGGTAGATCTGGCCAAGTTGTTTGACCGGCTGAGACAATTCAGACTGAGGTTGAATCCGAATAAATGCACTTTCGGGGTGCGGTCCGGTAAATTGCTGGGGTTCATTGTAAGTGAAAGAGGAATCGAGGTTGATCCTGCTAAAGTAAAAGCAATACGAGAAATTCCTGAACCGAGAACGGAGAAAGAGGTTCGTGGTTTCTTAGGTAGATTGAACTACATTTCACGGTTCATATCTCATCTAACAGCCACGTGTGAACCAATATTCAAGTTGTTAAGAAAAGATCAAACGGTCAGGTGGAATAATGATTGCCAAGCGGCATTTGAAAAGATAAAAGAGTATTTGCAGGAGCCTCCGATTCTGATGCCTCCTGTGGAGGGACGACCGTTAATCCTGTACTTGACGGTCCTCGAGGGGTCTATGGGGTGCGTACTGGGGCAGCATGACGAGTCTGGTCGAAAAGAGCATGCCATATACTACCTTAGCAAAAAGTTTACCGACTGTGAAACAAGATATTCACTGCTCGAGAAAACTTGCTGTGCTTTGGTCTGGGCTGCTCGCCGACTGAGGCAGTATATGCTGGTTCATACCACTTTATTGATTTCCAAGATGGATCCGATCAAGTATATTTTTGAGAAGCCAGCATTGACCAGACGGGTTGCGAGATGGCAAATGATTTTGACCGAATATGATATCCAGTATACCTCTCAGAAGGCAATTAAGGGGAGTGTATTGTCTGATTACCTCGCCCAGCAACCCATTGAGGACTATCAACCGATGAGGTTTGAGTTCCCTGATGAGGACATCATGTTTCTCAAATCGAAAGATTGTGAGGAACCGATCCCGGAGGAGGGGCCTGACCCTGAATCCGAATGGATTCTGATGTTTGATGGGGTCGTTAACGTGAATGGTAGCGGTGTTGGTGCTGTTTTGGTTACGCCGAAAGGATCCCATATTCCTTTTGCTGCCCGGTTAACATTTGAGTGCACCAACAACGTGGCTGAATACGAAGCTTGTATCTTGGGGATTGAAGAGGCAATTGATTTGAGAATCAAAAACCTTGTTATATATGGAGATTCGGCTTTGGTTGTGAATCAGGTTAATGGAAAATGGTATACGCATCAATCTCATTTAATTCCATATCGGGATTATACGAGGAGATTGTTGACGTTTCTCACCAAGGTGAAAATGCATCATGTGCCTAGAGAAGAGAATCCTTTGGCAGATGCTTTGGCTACTCTGGATGCCTTGATTAAGGTGCAGTGGTGGAATCAGTTCCCCAGTGTTGAGGTGGGACGTCTAGATAGACCGACTTATGTGTTTGTTGTTGAAACAGCGCCTGACGATGAGAAGCCGTGGTATTACGATATCAAGCGATATCTAGAGACCCAAGAGTATCCTGAGGGAGCATCCAAGAAGGACCGAAAGACTCTGCGGAGGTTGTCCATGGTGTTCTACTTGAATAAGGACGGGGTTTTGTATAAGCGTAATTTTGATTGGGTCTTGCTTAGATGTGTTGATGACAAAGAAGCAAGCCAATTGATGAAAGAGGTTCACGAGGGGTCGTTCGGTACCCATGCCAGTGGGAATGCAATGGTGAAGAAGCTGCTGAGAGCTGGTTATTATTGGATGACAATGGAGGCCCAATGTTTCAATTTCGTGCGGAAGTGTCATAAATGTCAGATTTATGCTGACAAGGTGCACGTGCCTCCAAATCCGTTGAGCTTGATGTCGTCTCCATGGCCGTTCGCTATGTGGGGCATTGATATGATTGGGAAGATTGAGCCTACGACTTCGAACGGGCATCGGTTCATATTAGTGGCTATTGATTACTTCACCAAGTGGGTGGAAGCAGCCTCTTATGCAAACGTGACAAAGCAGGTCGTTGCCAGATTCCTGAAGAGAGACATCATTTGCAGATATGGGGTTCCCGAGAGAATCATTACTGATAATGGTTCTAATTTGAACAACAAGATGATGGCAGAACTGTGCCGGGAATTCAAGATCGAGCATCACAATTCTTCTCCTTATCGTCCGAAGATGAATGGGGCGATTGAGGCAGCCAATAAGAATATTAAGAAGATTGTGCAGAAGATGGTTGTGACCTATAAAGACTGGCATGAGATGTTGCCATTTGCATTGCATGGGTACCGAACTTCAGTGCGCACATCTACTGGGGCAACGCCTTTCTCACTCGTGTATGGGATGGAACCGGTGCTACCGGTTGAGGTTCAAATTCCCTCTTTGAGAGTCCTGATGGACGTAAAATTGCAAGAGGCTGAATGGGTAAGAACTCGGTATGAAGAGTTGAGCCTGATTGAGGAAAAGAGGTTGGCGGCCATTTGTCATGGGCAGTTATACCAGCAGCGGATGAAGCGTGCTTTTGACCGGAAGGTACGACCTCGTGTGTATCACGTAGGTGATATGGTGCTGAAAAGGATCCTTCCTCCTCAAAACGATCGTAGGGGCAAGTGGACACCCAATTATGAAGGTCCATTCGTGGTCAAGAAGGTTTTCTCTGGTGGAGCCTTGTTGTTAACGACCATGGATGGCGAAGATTTTCCATCCCATGTGAATGCGGACGCAGCTAAAAAATACTTCGTATAAGAGACCCGCTGGACGAAAAGAATAAAATGGTCCAGGCAAAAATGGCATCCCGGCGAACCGGAAAAAATGAAAAAGGTTCGGGCAAAAATTAGGGATAAAAAGAAAAAAAACTATACACCCGGTAAGTCGAAAACCTGAAAAGGCGGCTTGGGCAAAAAAGGGTATCCCGGTGGACCGAAGACCCGAAAGGGCGGTCCAGGCAAAAGAGGGATTGAAACGAACAACTGCGTCTGGC
The DNA here is from genome assembly GCF_024323335.1 of Lathyrus oleraceus. Lineage (NCBI taxonomy): Eukaryota > Viridiplantae > Streptophyta > Magnoliopsida > Fabales > Fabaceae > Lathyrus > Lathyrus oleraceus. Next base: position 87,457 of record NW_026112456.1, read on the forward strand.
ATGATCGTTTGCGCTTTGGTTAAGGTACCAGGATAATCCCCGGTAGGGAGCAGTCGGAAGCGTCTTGTTCAGAAGGCAGAAAGCACGGAGAGTCTGAGGACATATGGGGTGTAACCGAGTTGGAACTCGATGAGATCGCGGTTTCACATTGCCATTAGGATAGATTTTTCCTTTTGTGCGCGATTACCTCTTTTCAGGAATTGCTTCCTTTGTATTGCTCGGTTATGAGCCACACTTTTTCAATCAATAAAATGCATATTCAGTCAAATAATTTTGTTTTTTTGTTTTCATTACCGCTTTGATTGTAAGAACATCCAATTGTTTGTGATAAATAATCTTTGCATTTTAAGACATACAGGTCCCTTCCAATGCATGTTTATAAGATTGAAACTTGAAATCTTATTCGGAAGGTCGAGTGACTCAGGTGTTGAAATCTTGGCACGCCTGGGGCACGTTTTTATCTAACGATCTCTTTTGCAGGTGTTGTTAGATATTTTCACTCATTTGCAGGTTGTGATGAGAAGCTTTTGACAAAAGATCCCCGTGGAGTCCAATCAGGGACGAATGAATGGAGGAATGGTGAAAAGACGACGAAAGACGTACGATGATCCTGGATATTAATCAAGAAGACTCTTCAAAGTCTGAGGGATGGAAAGTTTGTATAAATCCAAGGAGTTCGATCGCCGTAGAGTACGGAGAAGTCGGGAATACAAGGTGATGAATCAGAAAAGTCCAGACGAGTCTGGGAGCTCTCAAGAGTGGAAAGCTGACACTGGATTTGGATGTTGGATACCAGTGTTCGACGGGTCGACGGGTGTTCTGCGCCAGACTTTCCTTGTTTCCTCAAACAGAGGCGGAACTGTTATCTCCCCGGCAGATTCAAGGTCCGAGTCTTCCCTAGCAGGGTCGGGATGGTTATTTCCCCAGCAGGTTTGAGATCGGTATTTCCTCAGCAACCAGGCCTGAAGGTTGCTATTTCCCTAGCGGAGGCGTCCGTTGCTGGCTTTTCCCCCAGCAAGTTAAAGACCGTTGTTTCCCCACAGAGTGCGTTGGTGGTATATTCCCCAGCGAAGTCCCCAAGTGGGTTGGGTATAGAGAAGGTTATCCCTAGTGAGGGTGGCCTATTTCCCAGCAGCAGTGCTATTCCCCCAGCAAGGTGGAGGTTGGGGTGTCAGTGGGTTCCTCAGCAGAGTGCCTCAAGCTCCCCAGAAGAGTCCCTTAAGGGGGATACTTTTTATGCATGCATCATTTAAGAGATCATAGCATATTGCACAATAAATTGCGTAGCATTTCCATAATTATGGAGCATTGCGCTAAAAAAAATCATGCATCATCGTCGCAAGCATCAGCTAGTCTCAAGCCGTGGTTACCGTTTGAGATTTGGTTTCGCCAGTTGGTGAAGATGTTATTCAAGCCGTGGTTACCGTTTGAGATTTGGTTTCGCCAGTTGGTGAAGATGCTATTCAAGCCGTGGTTACCGTTTGAGAAGTGGTTTCCGCTAGTTGGAAAATCAACATCAGCATTGCAAGCATCAATTACTCGAGCCGTGGTTATCGCTTGAGATTTGGTTTCGTCGGATAGTGAAGATGTTACTCCGAGGAGTTTAGCATCATGGTGTTGGGTCAACAATATTCCCCAGTAGTGCGATACTGGAGGAGATTTCTGTCGTGCGAGATAGAAGTTGGAAGGTGTTACTCTGAGGAGTTTAGCATCGTGACGTTGGAGCAACAATGTTCCCCAGTAGTGCGATATTAGTGGAAACTTTTCCGTCGGGCAGAGATGGAAATAAAATCAAAGAACGTTACGCGATCAGCGCGAAAATCGAAGAATGGAGAAAAGGAAGTGTTGCGGCATTTTCTGGAGAACGGGGTTCAAATGGAGATTGGAGTTGAAGATTATATCCGGGACGAGGTCCTCAGGATTATCTTCTGATCATGTGTCACCTTGGACTTTGGCTGAGGCCAACAGAGGTCGTTATGGGTGTCTTCTGAGGAAGAGATGCACATGTTACCTTCCTGTCGTGAAGGTGTAACCTCTGATATGTCGCCATCAGAGTGGTGTTTTGGTGTTATTTCCGGCGTTGCCAGCGGAATTATCACAAGAAAAGGGAGAACGGGGTTCAAATGGAGAAAGGGAAGTGTTGCGGCATTTTCTGGAGAACGGGGTTCAAATGGAGAAAGGGAAGTGTTGCGGCATTTTCTGGAGAACGGGGTTCAAATGGAGAAAGGGAAGTGTTGCGGCATTTTTTGGAGAACGGGGTTCACAACGGCGATCACAGGCTATCGTCAGGCGACTGGGGTTCAATTGGAGAGCGGGGTTCATTGTTTGGCAAACAAGACTACTATGAAGATGTCGGGGTTCAAATACGGTGATCGGGGATCATGCGCGCGAAAATATTTGTTCGGGGTTCAAGAAAAACGAAAAAATTATCAATCAGAAAGTTCTGGGGTTCAAGAGGAAGTAAAAGAAATAATAATAATCTCCAGCGGATACGGCGTTCAGGCCATGGTATTCCTGTGTTACTATTTATTTTGGTATCCAGGTCAACGGTTCTGTTTCGGTATTCAGGCCGACTTTCTCCGTACCAGACGGATTCTTCTTTTGAAATTGCTTCTTCGCCGATTCTGACAGGCATTGTTAATGATTTCCCATCATAGTGCAAATTGTTCGTCTGTTGTTAGTATTCAATCCCTCTTCATCCTGATCATCTGAAAGCCGAGGCTGTTCATATTAACAGGTTCACAGTGGATTGAATAGGGGCAGCTGTAACACCTCAAAATTTGCCCTCCTCTCTTGGGACTAGCTTAGCATATTGCATTTCATTTTTAGGACATTAGGCATTACATCTTTGCATATCATGTGAAATAAGCAAGTCATCCTCCTAGGTCTTTCTCAGAAGATGGAGAGGTTAAGAGATGCAAGCCTGAGGGTTTCATGAATTGATCACTAATCATCTGAGGTTTGTGCTTCAATTAGGGTTTCTTGGTTCCTCAAGAAGGTTGGGTATTATCTTGGTTGAAATGGTACATCACCATCATCATGGTCTTATCATCACCAAGAGGTTCATTGTGCCTGATCATGTGCCTTGGGATTAGGGTTTTGACCTCTGGTCAACCCTAATCAGTTGCATTATGCCAATCAGGTTTTGTTTAAGGAGATGAGGTCTTTATTGAGATGGAGATCATCATGTGATTCTATTGGGCTTTTATAAGCTAGGGTTTCATTTTGGAGTTATTTCATCAAGTGGTTGAGGCTCAAATCATTTGTGCGTGGCCAAGTCATCTGTCAACTACAAAAGTCAACTGCAAGTCAACTGTTGGATTTGGAGGTGGGAAGTGAGTGGAAATACTTCATTCATGTTCAAACAAGTCTCATTTGATATTTCAAACATCAACTTTGAAGAAAATAAAGTCAGGACAAAACTTGCCAAAAATAGAAAGTGACCTATAATTTGAATTTGCCAAAAATGGAAAGGTTTTCAACTCAAGATTACATCATCAAGAAAGCTTCAAATGAAATTTTATTGAACATGAAAGTTGTAGATCTTTCTCCCCCATTTCCAAAAAGTCCAAGATCATCAATTTCTCATGTGTGGTTAAGGAGATATGATCAAAACTTGACAAAGTGAACATTGAACTTCAAATGGGCATAACTTCTCAACCAAAACTCCAATTCAAGTGGTTCTTTTTGCTAAATTCTCCTTTTAACCTCTAGTTTCCAAAACATACATTGCATTACACCAATTGTCATCACATAATCATTTGCATTTCACTTGATTTTTTGGAGGGAAAAATTGAAGTTTAAATTTGGTGCATTGTTTGAACATTCCATCATTGCCATTGGCTCCAAAACAGATTTTTGAGTGAAAATAAGTGGAAATTCGTGTACTGTTCATTCATGATTTCCATGCATAAGGTGAAAAACCAAAATTGCACTTGCACCTCATTTTACTAATTACCATTACCATTTGGCTAAACATGATTAGAAGCTTGATTAGCATGACATATATATACCATAACCCTAACTGTTTTTCAGTTTAACCTTCATAATTTCAGATCTAGATCTAGAACTCTCAATTTTTCTCTCACTTTTTTCTTGCATTTCCTTCATATTCAATCCATTTCCATTGCTTGATCCTTGTTTATGAAGTGTTCCTGAGTAGCTTTGCACGTGGAAGCAAGAGGATTGGTGCAGTTTTGAAGCATATTGAAGCTTGGAAGCATTAATGGTGGATTCAGATTTTGGTGAGATCATGCACAATTGAGCCTCAATTCTTCCTCCAATTACTTGTACAAGCATTGTAGAAGAGATTGGAAGCATCACAAGGCCTTGAATCACACGAATTCCAAAGCTGCTCTTCAAGAGGTCATTGAATCGAATCTCTAATTTCTCAAAATTATTATGTTGATGTTGTAGATCTTGTGATGCTGGTTACTCTGAGCTTTAAACCATTGAATTCCATGCAAAATTGATTGAGTTATGATTGTTTAAAGTTTTGTGCATGAATGTTGTTGGCTTCGATTCTCTCATGATAGTTGGAATTAGACTTAGCCATGCATGGATTTGTAACCTAGGTTGATAGATCTACATGATGATATGTTCAATTTCCATTTCTGGAATAATTGTTCTTGATGCATGAAGATGGTCACTATTCATAAGCTACGCGCGATGAAGATGATGATGATAAGTTTTGGCCACGGTTTTGATCTGTTTTTCGCTACACAAATGTGTTGCCTTAGGTTTCTATTAGGGTTGCATTTTGATTGGATGCATGCTGACTCCATACGCGTGCTCCCATTGGCCAGGCGTTGTTGATTGCGTTGACTCAAGGCCAGCGCATTAGTGAAACGCAGAGTTTCACTGCCTGGCGCCAATTTAATTCAAATTAAATAAACAATTCCTTTTAATTCATTTAATTGTTACAAATTCATTTCATTTCATTTCCAATCTTCAAAAAATCATATCAAATTAAAAATTGCTCCAAAAAATACCAAGTTTTTTGCATTGTGTCACATTTTCTGTCTATTATTTTTTGATCATTTTTTCATAAATTGTGCTTGGCTGGATTTTATTTTGTGCTAAGGAGATTGAATACATGTCCATTCTTGACATTGCCTTGCCATATCATTTGTGAAATACTGAGCTTTTATCCTATGAATCTGAAAATTTGCATGATGAAACTAGACTCTTGGCTTGACATTTTGGTGTTGATTTGGTATTTTTACCATTTGTCATTTCTGCTTTATGATTTTTCTAAGTTAGGTGTGACAATTTGTATCACACCTTGTGATGTTCAACTTGATTGATGAATTTGCCATGCCAAATGAATTCCAATTGCTTTTATTTTTTGTATGATGCTTGATATGAATGTTGTAAATGAGCATGAATTTTGTTGGAATTTTTAGGATCATTTCTGATTTAATTGAGATTTTTCATTCTGGATGGTCATATATGAATGTGAAACTTTGCACACTATTTCTAGACATGTTGAATGTTGTTTTGGCTTTGGTTTGGGGTTTTTACCATAATCCATCTCTGTTTTATGCTTATGCTAACTTGGTGTGACAATTGGTGTCACACATGTGCTTGTTGTGTTTGTCTTGACTTATGCAATGTGATTGCCATGCCTAATTATGTCCAATGCCTCTAATTTTTTGTGTGATGATCATGTTGTATGTCCTGTTTACTCATGAATTTTTCCAAGATTATTTGAATCATTTTTTATTTAATGTGCATTTGTTTCTTCTGATGTCACAATGTGATCACAACTTGCATACCTTGCCATGTTTGGTTCATGAAATGGATTTGGTAATTGATATTGAGATGAGACCTTTTGGGTTGTTTCAAGATGTGTTTGAAGTTGATTCATGTTAAATTTCAGTTTCTGTTTTAGATTTTTTCTCTATCTTTGACCCTAGGCTTTGACCTAGTGGTTGGTTGCTTATGTTTGAGCTTTGATTTCAGGTGGAGCATTCAAGTTCCTTAGTTGTTGATGCTCTATCACTTGAGCATTTGATGTTTACTTTTGACTACTAACCTTGTGTGTTTTGTAGGGTTGTTAACTCATTTGAGTTTGACTTGTGGCTTATGCCTTTGCTCATTGGGTTTGACTGTTTGATATTCATGATTGTCTGTTTGTCTGTATAGTTGAACTGATTTGTGTGATGTTTCAACAGGTACATAAGTTGCTTAAGTTCAATTTGAACTTGCTTTTGCTTAGTTGCTTAACCATTGAGGTATAACTCTCTGACTTCATGTAGTCTGGAAGACATGTCCTGTTATGGGGGCAGGCACCTGTCTAAAGCCCTCCTTAAGAGGCAATGCTTGTGTATGTTTATCTTTTGTGCCAAGCAGGAAAAGTCCTTTTATGAGGCAATTGGTAGATAAAAGAGATGTGTAGTCCATCTCCTGCTATTCAGTGTGTCATCCACTTTGCTTACACACCTTGTGTTGATGCATTGGGGATAATAACCCAAGATCTTTGTTGTGTCAGTCATATGTGGAGAAGAGTTCCTACTTTCTGAACTCCCACACCTTCTACTGTTTAAAAGCTCTCTCGGGCCAGGGATAAGAGTTGTGAGGTCTTATCCTCACTTCCTATTTCATCTGCTTCACCCTAACTCTCAATGTTAGGGTTAAGAGCTAACATCACCCTGTTACAGTGGCTTGTTTGTCGAGGTTGACATGACCCCTTGACTAAAGCCTAACCTTGTGTGAGCCCATCTGTTTGTATATAGTGCGTGTGCTTGCTCTTGTGCTTGTATGACTTTGCTTGTGCTGTTTAGGATAGCTTGCTGCCTGTGCAAGTTAGATAGAAACCTCAACCTAGGACCGTTGTGGATTGCATGATAACTATTAGGCTCGAGTCAGTCTCCCTTTTAGTTTGTCATTTCCCAGTCTCTGGTTAGGAGAAAGTTTCTCCCCTGTTAAGGGGAACTACGTCGCCCTGATCCTCATACCAGATGAGGTACGTAGGCAGGAGATCGTACGAGATCTCTCCGGGCACCCTTTTCCTTTTTTGTGTATGTTTGCTTGACAGCTAGCAAGCTCGAGTACCAGACTCCCTGTTAGCTTGTTTGTTCAACTTTTTTGTTGCTTTTGACGATTCAGCGTCCGGTTAACCTCTTGTTTTCTTGGAGTCCGACATAAGTCCAGCGATTGGCAGTTGGTTTCCTGTGTGTGTTTGTTGGTTCGGAGTCTGATGTAAGTCCAGCGATTGGCATTCGGTTTCCATGTTTGCCTGTTTGTGTGGAGTCTGATATAAGTCCAGCGATTGGCAGTCGGTTTCCTGTGTGGGTTTTGTTTGGCGTGCGTGAGCCGAACTACGGTAGCTCTGATTCTCATTCCAGATGAGATACGTAGGTATAGGATGCGATATCCTAGCGAGCCCGTTCCCCTCTTCTCCCACCTGTGTTGTTTCCAGTGTGTGTGTGCATTCTTTGAGAAATTTTGGCAACCTTTCTTCTATCCTTTTGAGCGTGGATCCCGTCGAGTACGACGGATGCGTAGAGGTGCTAATACCTTCCCTTCGCATAACCGACTCCCGATCCCATCTCTCTTTGGTCGCGAGACCATGTCTTTTCCAGGTTTACTTCGAGCGTTTCCTTTCCCTCTTTTGGGATAAATAACGCACGGTGGCGGCTCTGTTTGTTTTTGTTTTGCCCGCCGGTTGATTTTCGCGGATGCGACAAAACCCATGAAATTTGATTGAATATTGTTAATCATAAAAATGTTGGTGAGAAACCGATGAAATTTAATTGCATTGTGGGAATGATGTAAATCTTGTTTTAAACCCATGAAATTTGATTAAATTGTGTGAATAATTAAAATATTATTGTTAAACCCATGAAATTTGATTAAATTATGGAAATGATGAAAATGTTGTTGTTAAACCATGAAATTTGATTGAATACTGTTAATAATAAAAATGCTGGTGTTAAACCCATGAAATTTAATTGAATTGTGTGAATAATTAAAATATTATTCTTAAACCCATGAAATTTGATTAAATTGTGGAAATGATGAAAAAGTTGTTGTAAACCCATGATATTCGATTGAATATTGTTAACCATAAAAATGTTGGTGTTAAACACATGAAATTTAATTGAATTGTGGGAATGATGTAAATCATGTTTTAAACCCGTGAAATTTGACTGAATTGTGTGAATGATGAGAATGTTGTTGGTAAACCCATGAAATCTGATTGAATTGTGTGAATAATTAAATTGCGGAAATGATGAAAATGTTGTTGTTAAACCCATGAAATTTGATTGAATATTGTTAATCATAAAAATGTTGGTGTTAACCCCATGAAATATGATTGAATTGTGGGAATGAAGTAAATCTTGTTTCAAACCCATGAAATTTGATTGAATTGTGTGAATGATGAAAATGTTGTCGTTAAACCAATGAAATTAGATAGAATTATGTGAATGAAAATGTTGTTGCTAAACCCATGAAATTAGATAGAATTGCGTGAATGATGAAAATGTTGTTGGTAAACCCATGAAGTCTGATTGAATTGTGTGAATAATTGAAATATTATTGTTAAACCCATGAAATTTGATTGAATTGTGGGAATGTGAAAATTTTGTTGTTAAAGCCATGAAATTTGATTAAATTGTGTGAATGATGAAAATATTGTTGTAAAACCCATGAAATCTGATTAAATTTTAAGAATAATTAAAATATTATTGGTAAACCCATGAAATTTGATTAAATTGTGGAAATGATGAAAATGTTGTTGTTAAACCCGAGAAATTAGATTGAATATTGTTAATCATAAAAATGTTGGTGTTAAACCCATGAAATTGAATTGAATTGTGGGAATGATGTAAATCTTGTTTTAATCCCATGAAATTTGGTTGACTTGTGTGAATGATGAAAATGTTGTTGTTAAACTGATGAAATTAGATAGAATTGTGTGAATGATGAAAATGTTGTTGTTAAACCCATGAAATTAGATAGAATTGTGTGAATGATGAAAATGTTGTTCGTAAACTCATGAAATCTGATTGAATTGTGTGAATAATTAAATTATTATTGTTAAACCGATGAAATTTGATTAAAGTGTGGAAATGATGAAAATGTTGTTGTTAAACCCATGAAATTTGATTGAATATTGTTATTCATAAAAATGTTGGTGTTAAGCCGATTAAATTTAATTGAATTGTGCGAATGATGTAAATCATGTTTTAAACCCGTGAAATTTGATTGCATTGTGTGAATAATTGAAATATTATTGTTAAACCCATGAAATTTGATTGAATTGTGGGAATGATGAAAATGTTGTTCTTAAACCCATGAAATTTGATTAAATTGTGTGAATGATGAAAATGTTGTTGTTAAATCCATGACATTTGACTCAATTGTGTGAATGATTAAAATATTGTTGTTAAACCCATGAAATTTGATTAAATTGTGTGAATAATTAAAATATTATTGTTAAACCCATGAAATTAGATAGAATTGTGTGAATGATGAAAATGTTGTTGTTAAACCCATGACATTTGATTCAATTGTGTGAATGATTAAAATATTGTTGTTAAACCCATGAAATTTGATTGAATATTATTAATCATAAAAATATTGGTGTTAAACCGATGAAATTTAATTGCATTGTAGGAGTGATGTAAATCTTGTATTAAACCCATGAAATTTGATTGAATAGAGTGAATGTTGAAAATGTTGTTGTTAAAACCATAATATTAGATAGAATTGTGTGAATGATTAAAATGTTGTTGGTAAACCCATGAAATCTGATTGAATTGTGTGAATAATTAAAATATTCTTGTTAAACCCATGAAATTAGATAAAATTGTGTGAATAATTAAAATATTATTCTTAAACCCATGAAATTTGATTAAATTGTGGAAATGATGAAAATTATGTCGTTAAACCCATGAAATTTGATTGAATATTGCTAATCATAAAAATGTTCGTGTTAAACTCATGAAATTTAATTGCATTGTGGGAATGATGTAAATCTTGTATTAAACCATGAAATTTGATTGAATTGAGTGAATGATGAAAATGTTGTTGTTAAACCCATGACATTTGATTCAATTGTGTGAATGATTAAAATATTGTTGTTAAAACCATGAAATTTGATTAAATTATGTGAATAATTAAAATATTATTCTGAAACCCATGAAATTTGATAAAATTGTGTGAATAATTAAAATATTATTCTTAAACCCATGAAATTTGATTAAATTGTGGAAATGATGAAAATGTTGTTGTTAAACCCATGAAATTTGATTGAATATTGTTAACCATAAAATTGTGGGAATGATGTAAATCATGTTTTAAACCCGTGAAATTTGATTGAATTGTGTGAATGATGAAAATGTTGTTGGTGAACCCATGAAATCTGATTAAATTGTGTGAATAATTAAAATATTATTATTAAACCCATGAAATTTGATTAAATTGTAGAAATGATGAAAATGTTGTTGTTAAAGCCATGAAATTTGATTGAATTGTGGGAATGATGTAAATCTTGTTTTAAACCCATGAAATTTGATTGAATTGTGTGAATGATGAAAATGTTGTTGTTAAACCCATGAAATTAGATAGAATTGTGTGAATCATGAAAATGTTGTTGGTAAACCCATGAAATCTGATTGAATTGTGTGAATAATTGAAATATTATTATTAAACCCATGAAATTTGATTGAATTGAGTGAATGATGAAAATGTTGTTGTTAAAACCATCAAATTAGATAGAATTGTGTGAATGATGAAAATGTTGTTGTTAAACCAATGAAATCTGATTGAATTGCGTGATGATGAAAATGTTGTTGTAAAACCCATGAAATTTGATTAAATTGTGTGAATAATTAAAATATTATTGTTAAACCCATGAAATTTGATTAAATTGTGGAAATGATGAAAATATTGTTGTTAAACCCATGAAATTTGATTGAATATTGTTAATCATAAAAATGTTGGTGTTTAACCCCATGAAATTTGATTGAATTGTGGGCATGATGTAAATCTTGTTTTAAACCCATGAAATTTGATTAAATTGTGTGAATGATGAAAATGTTGTTGTTAAACCAATGAAATTAGATAGAATCATGTGAATGAAAATGATATTGTTAAACCCATGAAATTAGATAGAATTGTGTGAATGATGAAAATGTTGGTGGTAAACCCATGAAATCTGATTGAATTGTGTGAATAATTGAAATATTATTGTTAAACCCATAAAATTTGATTGAATTGTGGGAATGATTAAAATGTTGTTGTTAAACCCATGAAATTTGATTAAATTGTGTGAATGATGAAAATGTTGTTGTAAAACCCATGAAATTGGATTAAATTTTGTGAATAATTAAAATATTATTGTTAAACCCATGAAATTTGATTAAATTTATGGAAATGATGAAAATGTTGTTGTTAAACCCATGAAATTTGATTGAATATTGTTAATCATAAATATGTTGGTGTTAAACCCATGAAATTAAATTGAATTGTGGGAATGATGTAAATCATATTTTAAACCCGTGAAATTTGATTATATTGTGTGAATGATGAAAATGTTGTTGGTAAACCCATGAAATCTGATTGAATTGATTGAATAATTAAAATATTATTGTTAAACCCATGAAATTTGATTAAATTGTGGAAATGATGAAAATGTTGTTGTTAAACCCATGAAATTTGATTGAATATTGTTAATGATAAAAATGTTGGTGTTAACCCCATGATATTTGATTGAATTGTGGGAATAATGTAAATCTTGTTTTAAACCCATGAAATTAGATAGAATTGTGTGAATAATGAAAATGTTGTTAGTAAACCCATGAAATCTGATTGAATTGTGTGAATAATTGAAATATTATTGTTAAACCCATGAAATTTGATTGAATTGTGGGAATGATGAAAATGTTGTTGTTAAACCCATGAAATTTGATTAAATTGTGTGAATGATGAAAATGTTGTTGTAAAACCCCTGAAATTTGATTAAATTGTGTGAATAATTAAAATATTATTGTTAAACCGATGAAATTTGATGAAATTGTGGAAATGATGAAATTGTTGTTGTTAAACCCATGAAATTTTATTGAATATTGTTAATCATAAAAATGTTGGTGTTAAACCCATGAAATTTAATTGAATTGTGGGAATGATGTAAATCATGTTTTAAACCCGTGAAATTTGATTGTATTGGGTGAATAATTGAAATATTATTGTTAAACCCATGAAATTTGATTGAATTGTGGGAATGATGAAAATGTTGTTGTTAAACCCATGAAATTTGATTAAATTGTGTGAATGATGAAAATGTTGTTGTTAAATCCATGACATTTGATTCAATTGTGTGAATGATTAAAATATTGTTGTTAAACCCATGAAATTTGATTAAATTGTGTGAATAATTAAAATATTATTGTTAAACCCATATAATTTGATTAAATTGTGGAAATGATGAAAATGTTGTCGTTAAACCCATGAAATTTGATTGAATATTGTTAACCATAAAAATGGTGGTGTTAAACACATGAAATTTAATTGAATTGTGGGAATGATGTAAATCATGTTTTAAACCCGTGAAATTTGATTGAATTGTTTGAATGATGCAAATGTTGTTGGTAAACCCCTGAAATCTGATTGAATTGTGTGAATAATTAAAATATTTTTGTTAAACCCATGATATTTGATTAAATTGTGGAAATGATGAAAATGTTGTTGTTAAACCCATGAAATTTGATTGAATATTGTTAATCATAAAAATGTTGGTGTTAACCCCATGAAATTCGATTGAATTGTGGGAAAGATGTAAATCTTGTTTTAAACCCATGAAATTTGACTAAATTGTGTGAATCATGAAAATGTTGTTGTAAAACCTATGAAATTTGACTAAATTGTGTGAATAATTCAAATATTATTGGTAAACCCATGAAATTTGATTAAATTATGGAAAGGATGAAAATGTTGTTGTTAAACCCATGAAATTTGATTGAATATTGTTAATCATAAAAATGTTAGTGTTAAACCCATGAAATTGAATTGAATTGTGGGAATGATGTAAATCTTGTTTTAATCCCATGAAATTTGATTGAATTGTGTGAATGATGAAAATTTTGTTGTTAAACCCAGGAAATTAGGTAGAATTGTGTGAATGATAAAAATGTTGTTTTTAAACCCATGAAATTAGATAGAATTGTGTGAATGATGAAAATGTTGTTTGTAAACGCATGAAATCTGATTGAATTGTGTGAATAATTAAAATATTATTGTTAAACCGATGAAATCTGATTAAATTGTGGAAATGATGAAATTGTTGTTGTTAAACCCATGAAATTTTATTGAATATTTTTAATCATAAAAATGTTGGTGTTAAAACCATGATATTTAATTGAATTGTGGGAATGATGTAAATCATGTTTTAAACCCGTGAAATTTGATTGTATTGTGTGAATAATTGAAATATTATTGTTAAACCCATGAAATTTGATTGAATTGTGGGAATGTTGAAAATGTTGTTGTTAAACCCATGAAATTTGATTAAATTGTGTGAATGATAAAAATGTTGTTGTTAAATCCATGACATTTGATTCAATTGTGTGAATGATCAAAATATTGTTGTTAAACCCATGAAATTTGATTAAATTGTGTGAATAATTAAAATATTATTGTTAAACCCATGATATTTGATTAAATTTTGGAAATGATGAAAATGTTGTTGTTAAACCCATGAAATTTGATTGAATATTGTTAACCATAAAAATGTTGGTGTTAAACACATGAAATTTAATTGAATTGTGGGAATGATGTAAATCATGTTTTAAACCCGTGAAATTTGATTGAATTGTTTGAATGATGCAAATGTTATTGGTAAACCCATAAAATCTGATTGAATTGTGTGAATAATTAAAATATTTTTGTTAAACCCATGAAATTTGATTAAATTGTGGAAATGATGAAAATGTTGTTGTTAAACCCATGAAATTTGATTGAATATTGTTAATCATAAAAATGTTGGTGTTAACCCCATGAAATTTGATTGAATTGTGGGAAAGATGTAAATCTTGTTTTAAACCCATAAAATTTGATTGAATTGTGTGAATGATGAAAATGTTGTCGTTAAACCAATGAAATTAGATATAATTATGTGAATGAAAATGTTGTTGTTAAACCCATGAAATTAGATAGAATTGTGTGAATGATGAAAATGTTGTTGGTAAACCCATGAAATCTGATTGAATTGTGTGAATAATTAAAATATTCTTGTTAAACCCATGAAATTAGATAAAATGTGTGAATAATTAAAATATTATTCTTAAACCCATGAAATTTGATTAAATTGTTGAATTGATGAAAATATTGTTGTTAAACCCATGAAATTTGATTGAATATTGCTAATCATAAAAATGTTCGTGTTAAACCCATGAAAATTAATTGCATTTTGGGAATGATGTAAATCTTGTATTAAACCCATGAAATATGATTGAATTGAGTGAATGATGAAAATGTTGTTGTTAAACCCATGACATTTGATTCAATTGTGTGAATGATTAAAATATTGTTGTTAATACCATGAAAGTTAATTAAATTATGTGAATAATTAAAATATTATTCTGAAACCCATGAAATTTGATAAAATTGTGTGAATAATTATAATATTATTCTTAAACCCATGAAATTTGATTAAATTGTGGAAATGATGAAAATGTTGTTGTTAAACCCATGAAATTTGATTGAATATTGTTAACCATAGAAATGTTGGTGTTAAACACATGAAAGTTAATTAAATTGTGGGAATGATGTAAATCATGATTTAAACCCGTGAAATTTGATTAAATTGTGTGAATGATGAAAATGTTGTTGGTAAACCCATGAAATCTGATTGAATTGTGTGAATAATTAAAATATTATTATTAAACCCATGAAATTTGATTAAGTTGTGGAAATGATGAAAATGTTGTTGTTAAACCCATGAAATTTGATTGAATTGTGGGAATGATGTAAATCTTGTTTTAAACCCATGAAATTTGATTGAATTGTGTGAATGATGAAAATATTGTTGTTAAACCAATGAAATTATATAGAATTGTGTGAATGATGAAAATGTTGGTGGTAAACCCATGAAATCTGATTGAATTGTGTGAATAATTGAAATATTATTGTTAAACCCATGAAATCTGATTGAATTGTGGGAATGATGAAAATGTTGTTGTTAAACCCATGAAATTTGATTAAATTGTGTGAATGATGAAAATGTTGTTGTAAAACCCATGAAATTGGATTATATTTGTGAATAATTAAAATATTATTGTTAAACCCATGAAATTTGATTAAGTTTATGGAAATGATGAAAATGTTGTTGTTTAAACCCATGAAATTTGATTGAATTTGTTAATCATAAAAATGTTGGTGTTAAACCCATGAAATTTAATTGAATTGTGGGAATGATGTAAATCATGTTTTAAACTCGTGAAATTTGATTGAATTGTTGAATGATGAAAATGTTGTTGGTAAACCCATGAAATCTGATTGAATTGTGTGAATAATTAAAATATATTATTGTTAACCCATGAAATTTGATTAAATTGTGGAAATGATGAAAATGTTGTTGTTAAACCCATGAAATTTGATTGAATATTGTTAATCATAAAAATGTTGGTGTTAACCCCATGAAATTTTATTGAATTGTGGGAAAGATGTAAATCTTGTTTTAAACCCATGAAATTTGATTGAATTGTGTGAATGATGAAAATGTTGTCGTTAAACCAATGAAATTAGATAGAATTATGTGAATGAAAATGTTGTTGTTAAACCCATAATATTAGATAGAATTGTGTGAATGATGAAAATGTTGTTGGTAAACCCATGAAATCTGATTGAATTGTGTGAATAATTAAAATATTCTTGTTAAACCCATGAAATTAGATAAAATTGTGTGAATAATTAAAATATTATTCTTAAACCCATGAAATTTGATTAAATTGTGGAATTGATGAAAATATTGTTGTTAAACCCATGAAATTTGATTGAATATTGCTAATCATAAAAATGTTCGTGTTAAACCCATGAAAATTAATTGCATTGTGGGAATGATGTAAATCTTGTATTAAACCCATGAAATTTGATTGAATTGAGTGAATGATGAAAATGTTGTTGTTAAACCCATGACATTTGATTCAATTGTGTGAATGATGAAAATATTGTTGTTAATACCATGAAAGTTGATTAAATTATGTGAATAATTAAAATATTATTCTGAAACCCATGAAATTTGATAAAATTGTGTGAATAATTATAATATTATTCTTAAACCCATGAAATTTGATTAAATTGTGGAAATGATGAAAATGTTGTTGTTAAACCCATGAAATTTTATTGAATATTGTTAACCATAGAAATGTTGGTGTTAAACACATGAAAGTTAATTAAATTGTGGGAATGATGTAAATCATGTTTTAAACCCGTGAAATTTGATTAAATTGTGTGAATGATGAAAATGTTGTTGGTAAACCCATGAAATCTGATTGAATTGTGTGAATAATTAAAATATTATTATTAAACCCATGAAATTTGATTAAGTTGTGGAAATGATGAAAATGTTGTTGTTAAACCCATGAAATTTGATTGAATTGTGGGAATGATGTAAATCTTGTTTTAAACCCATGAAATTTGATTGAATTGTGTGAATGATGAAAATATTGTTGTTAAACCAATGAAATTATATAGAATTGTGTGAATGATGAAAATGTTGGTGGTAAACCCATGAAATCTGATTGAATTGTGTGAATAATTGAAATATTATTGTTAAACCCATGAAATCTGATTGAATTGTGGGAATGATGAAAATGTTGTTGTTAAACCCATGAAATTTGATTAAATTGTGTGAATGATGAAAATGTTGTTGTAAAACCCATGAAATTGGATTATATTTGTGAATAATTAAAATATTATTGTTAAACCCATGAAATTTGATTAAGTTTATGGAAATGATGAAAATGTTGTTGTTTAAACCCATGAAATTTGATTGAATTTGTTAATCATAAAAATGTTGGTGTTAAACCCATGAAATTTAATTGAATTGTGGGAATGATGTAAATCATGTTTTAAACTCGTGAAATTTGATTGAATTGTTGAATGATGAAAATGTTGTTGGTAAACCCATGAAATCTGATTGAATTGTGTGAATAATTAAAATATTATTGTTAAACCCATGAAATTTGATTAAATTGTGGAAATGATGAAAATGTTGTTGTTAAACCCATGAAATTTGATTGAATATTGTTAATCATAAAAATGTTGGTGTTAACCCCATGAAATTTTATTGAATTGTGGGAAAGATGTAAATCTTGTTTTAAACCCATAAAATTTGATTGAATTGTGTGAATGATGAAAATGTTGTCGTTAAACCAATGAAATTAGATATAATTTTGTGAATGAAAATGTTGTTGTTAAACCCATGAAATTAGATAGAATTGTGTGAATGATGAAAATGTTGTTGGTAAACCCATGAAATCTGATTGAATTGTGTGAATAATTAAAATATTCTTGTTAAACCCATGAAATTAGATAAAATTGTGTGAATAATTAAAATATTATTCTTAAACCCATGAAATTTGATTAAATTGTTGAATTGATGAAAATATTGTTGTTAAACCCATGAAATTTGATTGAATATTGCTAATCATAAAAATGTTCGTGTTAAACCATGAAAATTAATTGCATTTTGGGAATGATGTAAATCTTGTATTAAACCCATGAAATATGATTGAATTGAGTGAATGATGAAAATGTTGTTGTTAAACCCATGACATTTGATTCAATTGTGTGAATGATTAAAATATTGTTGTTAATACCATGAAAGTTAATTAAATTATGTGAATAATTAAAATATTATTCTGAAACCCATGAAATTTGATAAAATTGTGTGAATAATTATAATATTATTCTTAAACCCATGAAATTTGATTAAATTGTGGAAATGATGAAAATGTTGTTGTTAAACCCATGAAATTTGATTGAATATTGTTAACCATAGAAATGTTGGTGTTAAACACATGAAAGTTAATTAAATTGTGGGAATGATGTAAATCATGATTTAAACCCGTGAAATTTGATTAAATTGTGTGAATGATGAAAATGTTGTTGGTAAACCCATGAAATCTGATTGAATTGTGTGAATAATTAAAATATTATTATTAAACCCATGAAATTTGATTAAGTTGTGGAAATGATGAAAATGTTGTTGTTAAACCCATGAAATTTGATTGAATTGTGGGAATGATGTAAATCTTGTTTTAAACCCATGAAATTTGATTGAATTGTGTGAATGATGAAAATATTGTTGTTAAACCAATGAAATTATATAGAATTGTGTGAATGATGAAAATGTTGGTGGTAAACCCATGAAATCTGATTGAATTGTGTGAATAATTGAAATATTATTGTTAAACCCATGAAATCTGATTGAATTGTGGGAATGATGAAAATGTTGTTGTTAAACCCATGAAATTTGATTAAATTGTGTGAATGATGAAAATGTTGTTGTAAAACCCATGAAATTGGATTATATTTTGTGAATAATTAAAATATTATTGTTAAACCCATGAAATTTGATTAAGTTTATGGAAATGATGAAAATGTTGTTGTTTAAACCCATGAAATTTGATTGAATTTGTTAATCATAAAAATGTTGGTGTTAAACCCATGAAATTTAATTGAATTGTGGGAATGATGTAAATCATGTTTTAAACTCGTGAAATTTGATTGAATTGTTGAATGATGAAAATGTTGTTGGTAAACCCATGAAATCTGATTGAATTGTGTGAATAATTAAAATATTATTGTTAAACCCATGAAATTTGATTAAATTGTGGAAATGATGAAAATGTTGTTGTTAAACCCATGAAATTTGATTGAATATTGTTAATCATAAAAATGTTGGTGTTAACCCCATGAAATTTGATTGAATTGTGGGAAAGATGTAAATCTTGTTTTAAACCCATAAAATTTGATTGAATTGTGTGAATGATGAAAATGTTGTCGTTAAACCAATGAAATTAGATATAATTATGTGAATGAAAATGTTGTTGTTAAACCCATGAAATTAGATAGAATTGTGTGAATGATGAAAATGTTGTTGGTAAACCCATGAAATCTGATTGAATTGTGTGAATAATTAAAATATTCTTGTTAAACCCATGAAATTAGATAAAATTGTGTGAATAATTAAAATATTATTCTTAAACCCATGAAATTTGATTAAATTGTTGAATTGATGAAAATATTGTTGTTAAACCCATGAAATTTGATTGAATATTGCTAATCATAAAAATGTTCGTGTTAAACCCATGAAAATTAATTGCATTTTGGGAATGATGTAAATCTTGTATTAAACCCATGAAATATGATTGAATTGAGTGAATGATGAAAATGTTGTTGTTAAACCCATGACATTTGATTCAATTGTGTGAATGATTAAAATATTGTTGTTAATACCATGAAAGTTAATTAAATTATGTGAATAATTAAAATATTATTCTGAAACCCATGAAATTTGATAAAATTGTGTGAATAATTATAATATTATTCTTAAACCCATGAAATTTGATTAAATTGTGGAAATGATGAAAATGTTGTTGTTAAACCCATGAAATTTGATTGAATATTGTTAACCATAGAAATGTTGGTGTTAAACACATGAAAGTTAATTAAATTGTGGGAATGATGTAAATCATGATTTAAACCCGTGAAATTTGATTAAATTGTGTGAATGATGAAAATGTTGTTGGTAAACCCATGAAATCTGATTGAATTGTGTGAATAATTAAAATATTATTATTAAACCCATGAAATTTGATTAAGTTGTGGAAATGATGAAAATGTTGTTGTTAAACCCATGAAATTTGATTGAATTGTGGGAATGATGTAAATCTTGTTTTAAACCCATGAAATTTGATTGAATTGTGTGAATGATGAAAATATTGTTGTTAAACCAATGAAATTATATAGAATTGTGTGAATGATGAAAATGTTGGTGGTAAACCCATGAAATCTGATTGAATTGTGTGAATAATTGAAATATTATTGTTAAACCCATGAAATCTGATTGAATTGTGGGAATGATGAAAATGTTGTTGTTAAACCCATGAAATTTGATTAAATTGTGTGAATGATGAAAATGTTGTTGTAAAACCCATGAAATTGGATTATATTTTGTGAATAATTAAAATATTATTGTTAAACCCATGAAATTTGATTAAGTTTATGGAAATGATGAAAATGTTGTTGTTTAAACCCATGAAATTTGATTGAATTTGTTAATCATAAAAATGTTGGTGTTAAACCCATGAAATTTAATTGAATTGTGGGAATGATGTAAATCATGTTTTAAACTCGTGAAATTTGATTGAATTGTTGAATGATGAAAATGTTGTTGGTAAACCCATGAAATCTGATTGAATTGTGTGAATAATTAAAATATTATTGTTAAACCCATGAAATTTGATTAAATTGTGGAAATGATGAAAATGTTGTTGTTAAACCCATGAAATTTGATTGAATATTGTTAATCATAAAAATGTTGGTGTTAACCCATGAAATTTTATTGAATTGTGGGAAAGATGTAAATCTTGTTTTAAACCCATGAAATTTGATTGAATTGTGTGAATGATGAAAATGTTGTCGTTAAACCAATGAAATTAGATAGAATTATGTGAATGAAAATGTTGTTGTTAAACCCATAATATTAGATAGAATTGTGTGAATGATGAAAATGTTGTTGGTAAACCCATGAAATCTGATTGAATTGTGTGAATAATTAAAATATTCTTGTTAAACCCATGAAATTAGATAAAATTGTGTGAATAATTAAAATATTATTCTTAAACCCATGAAATTTGATTAAATTGTGGAATTGATGAAAATATTGTTGTTAAACCCATGAAATTTGATTGAATATTGCTAATCATAAAAATGTTCGTGTTAAACCCATGAAAATTAATTGCATTGTGGGAATGATGTAAATCTTGTATTAAACCCATGAAATTTGATTGAATTGAGTGAATGATGAAAATGTTGTTGTTAAACCCATGACATTTGATTCAATTGTGTGAATGATGAAAATATTGTTGTTAATACCATGAAAGTTGATTAAATTATGTGAATAATTAAAATATTATTCTGAAACCCATGAAATTTGATAAAATTGTGTGAATAATTATAATATTATTCTTAAACCCATGAAATTTGATTAAATTGTGGAAATGATGAAAATGTTGTTGTTAAACCCATGAAATTTTATTGAATATTGTTAACCATAGAAATGTTGGTGTTAAACACATGAAAGTTAATTAAATTGTGGGAATGATGTAAATCATGTTTTAAACCCGTGAAATTTGATTAAATTGTGTGAATGATGAAAATGTTGTTGGTAAACCCATGAAATCTGATTGAATTGTGTGAATAATTAAAATATTATTATTAAACCCATGAAATTTGATTAAGTTGTGGAAATGATGAAAATGTTGTTGTTAAACCCATGAAATTTGATTGAATTGTGGGAATGATGTAAATCTTGTTTTAAACCCATGAAATTTGATTGAATTGTGTGAATGATGAAAATATTGTTGTTAAACCAATGAAATTATATAGAATTGTGTGAATGATGAAAATGTTGGTGGTAAACCCATGAAATCTGATTGAATTGTGTGAATAATTGAAATATTATTGTTAAACCCATGAAATCTGATTGAATTGTGGGAATGATGAAAATGTTGTTGTTAAACCCATGAAATTTGATTAAATTGTGTGAATGATGAAAATGTTGTTGTAAAACCCATGAAATTGGATTATATTTGTGAATAATTAAAATATTATTGTTAAACCCATGAAATTTGATTAAGTTTATGGAAATGATGAAAATGTTGTTGTTTAAACCCATGAAATTTGATTGAATTTGTTAATCATAAAAATGTTGGTGTTAAACCCATGAAATTTAATTGAATTGTGGGAATGATGTAAATCATGTTTTAAACTCGTGAAATTTGATTGAATTGTTGAATGATGAAAATGTTGTTGGTAAACCCATGAAATCTGATTGAATTGTGTGAATAATTAAAATATTATTGTTAAACCCATGAAATTTGATTAAATTGTGGAAATGATGAAAATGTTGTTGTTAAACCCATGAAATTTGATTGAATATTGTTAATCATAAAAATGTTGGTGTTAACCCCATGAAATTTTATTGAATTGTGGGAAAGATGTAAATCTTGTTTTAAACCCATGAAATTTGATTGAATTGTGTGAATGATGAAAATGTTGTCGTTAAACCAATGAAATTAGATAGAATTATGTGAATGAAAATGTTGTTGTTAAACCCATAATATTAGATAGAATTGTGTGAATGATGAAAATGTTGTTGGTAAACCCATGAAATCTGATTGAATTGTGTGAATAATTAAAATATTCTTGTTAAACCCATGAAATTAGATAAAATTGTGTGAATAATTAAAATATTATTCTTAAACCCATGAAATTTGATTAAATTGTGGAATTGATGAAAATATTGTTGTTAAACCCATGAAATTTGATTGAATATTGCTAATCATAAAAATGTTCGTGTTAAACCCATGAAAATTAATTGCATTGTGGGAATGATGTAAATCTTGTATTAAACCCATGAAATTTGATTGAATTGAGTGAATGATGAAAATGTTGTTGTTAAACCCATGACATTTGATTCAATTGTGTGAATGATGAAAATATTGTTGTTAATACCATGAAAGTTGATTAAATTATGTGAATAATTAAAATATTATTCTGAAACCCATGAAATTTGATAAAATTGTGTGAATAATTATAATATTATTCTTAAACCCATGAAATTTGATTAAATTGTGGAAATGATGAAAATGTTGTTGTTAAACCCATGAAATTTTATTGAATATTGTTAACCATAGAAATGTTGGTGTTAAACACATGAAAGTTAATTAAATTGTGGGAATGATGTAAATCATGTTTTAAACCCGTGAAATTTGATTAAATTGTGTGAATGATGAAAATGTTGTTGGTAAACCCATGAAATCTGATTGAATTGTGTGAATAATTAAAATATTATTATTAAACCCATGAAATTTGATTAAGTTGTGGAAATGATGAAAATGTTGTTGTTAAACCCATGAAATTTGATTGAATTGTGGGAATGATGTAAATCTTGTTTTAAACCCATGAAATTTGATTGAATTGTGTGAATGATGAAAATATTGTTGTTAAACCCATGAAATTATATAGAATTGTGTGAATGATGAAAATGTTGGTGGTAAACCCATGAAATCTGATTGAATTGTGTGAATAATTGAAATATTATTGTTAAACCCATGAAATCTGATTGAGTTGTGGGAATGATGAAAATGTTGTTGTTAAACCCATGAAATTTGATTAAATTGTGTGAATGATGAAAATGTTGTTGTAAAACCCATGAAATTGGATTATATTTTGTGAATAATTAAAATATTATTGTTAAACCCATGAAATTTGATTAAGTTTATGGAAATGATGAAAATGTTGTTGTTTAAACCCATGAAATTTGATTGAATATTGTTAATCATAAAAATGTTGGTGTTAAACCCATGAAATTTAATTGAATTGTGGGAATGATGTAAATCATGTTTTAAACTCGTGAAATTTGATTGAATTGTTGAATGATGAAAATGTTGTTGGTAAACCCATGAAATCTGATTGAATTGTGTGAATAATTAAAATATTATTGTTAAACCCATGAAATTTGATTAAATTGTGGATATGATGAAAATGTTGTTGTTAAACCCATGAAATTTGATTGAATATTGTTAATCATAAAAATGTTGGTGTTAACCCCATGATATTTAATTGAATTGTGGGAAAAATGTAAATCTTGTTTTAAACCCATGAAATTAGATAGAATTGTGTGAATGATGAAAATGTTGTTAGTAAACCCATGAAATCTGATTGAATTGTGTGAATAATTGAAATATTATTGTTAAACCCCTGAAATTTGATTGAATTGTGGGAATGATGAAAATGTTGTTGTTAAACCCATGAAATTTGATTAAATTGTGTGAATGATGAAAATGTTGTTGTTAAATCCATGACATTTGATTCAATTGTGTGAATGATTACAATATTGTTGTTAAACCCATGAAATTTGATAAAATTGTGTGAATAATTAAAATATTATTCTTAAACCCATGAAATTTGATTAAATTGTGGAAATGATGAAAATGTTATTGTTAAACCCATGAAATTTGATTGAATATTGTTAATCATAAAAATGTTGGTGTTAAACCTGTAAGAACAAAATTGTTCTACAACAGATTTCATGATTTTGATGATAACAAAGGATGAAACCAAAAATGGCACCCTAACGAAAAGTTTCTAAGTGTGCAGGGTTCTAAGGAAAGAAGGAAGAAATCATCAGATACAGAATCATATCAGATACAAATTATCAGAAGACCAGGAGCATCTGAAGTAGAAACACGTTCAAGAAAGTCTAACTCTGAGCAAAACAGCAAAATATCAGAAGCATCTGAACAAGAAGTACGCTCTAGAAGTTCTGACTCTGAACAACGGAATGTCAAACTCCAGAAGCTCTCAACGCTATCTGAAGAAACCATCAGAACTCAAAGAGATTAACATCAGAAGTTAAATAGCAAGATTCCAAGAAACATGAAGACTCTGATCATGGATTTCCTAATAAAGAAAGAGTAACGTTAACTTCAAATAAAGGCTTGGCAATGGATTTCCTAATACAGAAAGAGACGTTAAACTCCAAATTCAAATAAAAAGGAACTATTTTTGGAAAGTAGTCATTCGAGGAGAGAAAGGTGTCTTGGCAAGAAGCTATAAGTTATGGCATTAATTCAAATTATTGGCCATCACCTTCAACGACTACTTCACTCCTATATATAAAGGACTGCAAATTAACATTAATACTACAAGCCTATACTGAAACATCAACACACATAAAAACGTTTTATTCTCTCAATCTTCACAAAGCTTTTGCTTAAAAACGTGAAACACTTTTGTTCTTACTGTTGTAATATTTGCTTATCTTAGAAGCACTCTAGATTACACAAGTCTTTATCCTTGTTGTATTTCCTCAAGTGACTCTGCGCAGTCTGTATACTTGAGAGGACTAAGAGATCTTTCTCTTAGACGTTGTTTGTAATCAATCTTTCAAAATTAGTGGATTAAGTCCTTGTTGAAGGCGAAATCACCTTGGCCGGGTGGACTGGAGTAGCTTTGTGTTATAAGCGAACCAGTATAAATTCCTTGTGTGATTTTCATTTTGAAAAAGGCGCTTATTTTCCAAAACAATTCAAACCCCCTTTTCTTGTTTTTCTCATGAAATCTGATTGAATTGTGTGAATAATTGAAATATTATTGTTAAACCCATGAAATTTGATTGAATTGTGGGAATGATGAAAATGTTGTTGTTAAACCCATGAAATTTGATTAAATTGTGTGAATGATGAAAATGTTGTTGTAAAACCCCTGAAATTTGATTAAATTGTGTGAATAATTAAAATATTATTGTTAAACCGATGAAATTTGATGAAATTGTGGAAATGATGAAATTGTTGTTGTTAAACCCATGAAATTTGATTGAATATTGTTAATCATAAAAATGTTGGTGTTAAACCCATGAAATTTAATTGAATTGTGGGAATGATGTAAATCATGTTTTAAACCCGTGAAATTTGATTGTATTGTGTGAATAATTGAAATATTATTGTTAAACCCATGAAATTTGATTGAATTGTGGGAATGATGAAAATGTTGTTGTTAAACCCATGAAATTTGATTAAATTGTGTGAATGATGAAAATGTTGTTGTTAAATCCATGACATTTGATTCAATTGTGTGAATGATTAAAATATTGTTGTTAAACCCATGAAATTTGATTAAATTGTGTGAATAATTAAAATATTATTGTTAAACCCATAATATTTGATTAAATTGTGGAAATGATGAAAATGTTGTCGTTAAACCCATGAAATTTGATTGAATATTGTTAACCATAAAAATGGTGGTGTTAAACTTATGAAATTTAATTGAATTGTGGGAATGATGTAAATCATGTTTTAAACCCGTGAAATTTGATTGAATTATTTGAATGATGCAAATGTTGTTGGTAAACCCATGAAATCTGATTGAGTTATGTGAATAATTAAAATACTTTTGTTAAACCCATGAAATTTGATTATATTGTGGAAATGATGAAAATGTTGTTGTTAAACCCATGAAATTTGATTGAATATTGTTAATTATAAAAATGTTGGTGTTAACCCCATGAAATTTGATTGAATTGTGGGAAAGATGTAAATCTTGTTTTAAACCCATGAAATTTGACTAAATTGTGTGAATGATGAAAATGTTGTTGTAAAACCCATGAAATTTAACTAAATTGTGTGAATAATTCAAATATTATTGGTAAACCCATGAAATTTGATTAAGTTATGGAAAGGATGAAAATGTTGTTGTTAAACCCATGAAATTTGATTGGATATTGTTAATCATAAAAATGTTAGTGTTAAACCCATGAAATTTAATTGAATTGTGAGAATGATGTAAATCTTGTTTTAATCCCATGAAATTTGATTGAATTGTGTGAATGATGAAAATGTTGTTGTTAAACCCATGAAATTAGGTAGAATTGTGTGAATGATAAAAATGTTGTTTTTAAACCCATGAAATTAGGTAGAATTGTGGAAATGATGAAATTGTTGTTGTTAAACCCATGAAATTTGATTGAATATTTTTAATCATAAAAATGTTGGTGTTAAACCCATGAAATTTAATTGAATTGTGGGAATGATGTAAATCATGTTTTAAACCCGTGAAATTTGATTGTATTGTGTGAATAATTGAAATATTATTGTTAAACCCATGAAATTTGATTGAATTGTGGGAATGATGAAAATGTTGTTGTTAAACCCATGAAATTTGATTAAATTGTGTGAATGATGAAAATGTTGTTGTTAAATCCATGACATTTGATTCAATTGTGTAAATGATTAAAATATTGTTGTTAAACCCATGAAATTTGATTAAATTGTGTGAATAATTAAAATATTATTGTTAAACCCATGATATTTGATTAAATTTTGGAAATGATGAAAATGTTGTTGTTAAACCCATGAAATTTGATTGAATATTGTTAACCATAAAAATGTTGGTGTTAAACACATGAAATTTAATTGAATTGTGGGAATGATGTAAATCATGTTTTAAACCCGTGAAATTTGATTGAATTGTTTGAATGATGCAAATGTTGTTGGTAAACCCATGAAATCTGATTGAATTGTGTGATTAATTAAAATATTTTTGTTAAACCCATGAAATTTGATTAAATTGTGGAAATGATGAAAATGTTGTTGTTAAACCCATGAAATTTGATTGAATATTGTTAATCATAAAAATGTTGGTGTTAACCCCATGAAATTTGATTGAATTGTGGGAAAGATGTAAATCTTGTTTTAAACCCATGAAATTTGATTGAATTGTGTGGATGATGAAAATGTTGTCGTTAAACCAATGAAATTAGATAGAATTATGTGAATGAAAATGTTGTTGTTAAACCCATGAAATTAGATAGAATTGTGTGAATGATGAAAATGTTGTTGGTAAACCCATGAAATCTGATTGAATTGTGTGAATAATTAAAATATTCTTGTTAAACCCATGAAATTAGATAAAATTGTGTGAATAATTAAAATATTATTCTTAAACCCATGAAATTTGATTAAATTGTGGAATTGATGAAAATATTGTTGTTAAACCCATGAAATTTGATTGAATATTGCTAATCATAAAAATGTTCGTGTTAAACCCATGAAAATTAATTGCACTGTGGGAATGATGTAATTCTTGTATTAAACCCATGAAATTTGATTGAATTGAGTGAATGATGAAAATGTTGTTGTTAAACCCATGACATTTGATTCAATTGTGTGAATGATTAAAATATTGTTGTTAATACCATGAAATTTGATTAAATTATGTGAATAATTAAAATATTATTCTGAAACCCATGAAATTTGATAAAATTGTGTGCATTATTATAATATTATTCTTAAACCCATGAAATTTGATTAAATTGTGGAAATGATGAAAAAATGTTGTTGTTAAACCAATGAAATTTGATTGAATATTGTTAACCATAGAAATGTTGGTGTTGAACCGATAAAATTTAATTGCATTGTGGGAATGATGTAAATCTTGTTTTAAACCAATGAAATTTGATTGAATTGTGTGAATGATGAAAATATTGTTGTTAAACCCATGAAATTATATAGAATTGTGTGAATGATGAAAATGTTGGTGGTAAACCCATGAAATCTGATTGAATTGTGTGAATAATTGAAATATTATTGTTAAACCCATGAAATTTGATTGAATTGTGGGAATGATGAAATTTTTTTTGTTAAACCCATGAAATTTGATTAAATTGTGTGAATGATGAAAATGTTGTTGTAAAACCCATGAAATTGGATTATATTTTGTGAATAATTAAAATATTATTGTTAAGCCCATGAAATTTGATTAAATTTATGGAAATGATGAAAATGTTGTTGTTTAAACCCATGAAATTTGATTGAATATTGTTAATCATAAAAATGTTGGTGTTAAACCCATGAAATTGAATTGAATTGTGGGAATGATGTAAATCATGTTTTAAACCCGTGAAATTTGATTATATTGTATGAATGATGAAAATGGTGTTGGTAAACCCATGATATCTGATTGAATTGTGTGAATAGTTAAAATATTATTGTTAAACCCATGAAATTTGATTAAATTGTGGAAATGATGAAAATGTTGTTGTTAAACCCATGAAATTTGATTGATATTGTTAATGATAAAAATGTTGGTGTTAACCCCATGATATTTAATTGAATTGTGGGAATAATGTAAATCTTGTTTTAAACCCATGAAATTAGATAGAATTGTGTGAATGATGAAAATGTTGTTAGTAAACCCATGAAATTTGATTGAATTGTGTGAATGATGAAAATGTTGTTGTTAAACCGATGAAATTAGGTAGAATTGTGTGAATGATAAAAATGTTGTTTTTAAACCCATGAAATTAGATAGAATTGTGTGAATGATGAAAATGTTGTTGTAAAACCCCTGAAATTTGATTAAATTGTGTGAATAATTAAAATATTATTGTTAAACCGATGAAATTTGATGAAATTGTGGAAATGATGAAATTGTTGTTGTTAAACCCATGAAATTTGATTGAATATTGTTAATCATAAAAATGTTGGTGTTAAACCCATGAAATTTAATTGAATTGTGGGAATGATGTAAATCATGTTTTAAACCCGTGAAATTTGATTGTATTGTGTGAATAATTGAAATATTATTGTTAAACCCATGAAATTTGATTGAATTGTGGGAATGATGAAAATGTTGTTGTTAAACCCATGAAATTTGATTAAATTGTGTGAATGATGAAAATGTTGTTGTTAAATCCATGACATTTGATTCAATTGTGTGAATGATTAAAATATTGTTGTTAAACCCATGAAATTTGATTAAATTGTGTGAATAATTAAAATATTATTGTTAAACCCATAATATTTGATTAAATTGTGGAAATGATGAAAATGTTGTCGTTAAACCCATGAAATTTGATTGAATATTGTTAACCATAAAAATGGTGGTGTTAAACTTATGAAATTTAATTGAATTGTGGGAATGATGTAAATCATGTTTTAAACCCGTGAAATTTGATTGAATTGTTTGAATGATGCAAATGTTGTTGGTAAACCCATGAAATCTGATTGAGTTGTGTGAATAATTAAAATATTTTGTTAAACCCATGAAATTTGATTATATTGTGGAAATGATGAAAATGTTGTCGTTAAACCCATGAAATTTGATTGAATATTGTTAATTATAAAAATGTTGGTGTTAACCCCATGAAATTTGATTGAATTGTGGGAAAGATGTAAATCTTGTTTTAAACCCATGAAATTTGACTAAATTGTGTGAATGATGAAAATGTTGTTGTAAAACCCATGAAATTTAACTAAATTGTGTGAATAATTCAAATATTATTGGTAAACCCATGAAATTTGATTAAATTATGGAAAGGATGAAAATGTTGTTGTTAAACCCATGAAATTTGATTGAATATTGTTAATCATAAAAATGTTAGTGTTAAACCCATGAAATTTAATTGAATTGTGAGAATGATGTAAATCTTGTTTTAATCCCATGAAATTTGATTGAATTGTGTGAATGATGAAAATGTTGTTGTTAAACCCATGAAATTAGGTAGAATTGTGTGAATGATAAAAATGTTGTTTTTAAACCCATGAAATTAGGTAGAATTGTGGAAATGATGAAATTGTTGTTGTTAAACCCATGAAATTTGATTGAATATTTTTAATCATAAAAATGTTGGTGTTAAACCCATGAAATTTAATTGAATTGTGGGAATGATGTAAATCATGTTTTAAACCCGTGAAATTTGATTGTATTGTGTGAATAATTGAAATATTATTGTTAAACCCATGAAATTTGATTGAATTGTGGGAATGATGAAAATGTTGTTGTTAAACCCATGAAATTTGATTAAATTGTGTGAATGATGAAAATGTTGTTGTTAAATCCATGACATTTGATTCAATTGTGTAAATGATTAAAATATTGTTGTTAAACCCATGAAATTTGATTAAATTGTGTGAATAATTAAAATATTATTGTTAAACCCATGATATTTGATTAAATTTTGGAAATGATGAAAATGTTGTTGTTAAACCCATGAAATTTGA
This sequence comes from Lathyrus oleraceus, assembly GCF_024323335.1. Lineage (NCBI taxonomy): Eukaryota > Viridiplantae > Streptophyta > Magnoliopsida > Fabales > Fabaceae > Lathyrus > Lathyrus oleraceus. The sequence goes on from NW_026112456.1 coordinate 118,257, forward strand.
TTGAATATTGTTAACCATAAAAATGTTGGTGTTAAACACATGAAATTTAATTGAATTGTGGGAATGATGTAAATCATGTTTTAAACCCGTGAAATTTGATTGAATTGTTTGAATGATGCAAATGTTGTTGGTAAACCCATGAAATCTGATTGAATTGTGTGATTAATTAAAATATTTTTGTTAAACCCATGAAATTTGATTAATTGTGGAAATGATGAAAATGTTGTTGTTAAACCCATGAAATTTGATTGAATATTGTTAATCATAAAAATGTTGGTGTTAACCCAATGAAATTTGATTGAATTGTGGGAAAGATGTAAATCTTGTTTTAAACCCATGAAATTTGATTGAATTGTGTGGATGATGAAAATGTTGTCGTTAAACCAATGAAATTAGATAGAATTATGTGAATGAAAATGTTGTTGTTAAACCCATGAAATTAGATAGAATTGTGTGAATGATGAAAATGTTGTTGGTAAACCCATGAAATCTGATTGAATTGTGTGAATAATTAAAATATTCTTGTTAAACCCATGAAATTAGATAAAATTGTGTGAATAATTAAAATATTATTCTTAAACCCATGAAATTTGATTAAATTGTGGAATTGATGAAAATATTGTTGTTAAACCCATGAAATTTGATTGAATATTGCTAATCATAAAAATGTTCGTGTTAAACCCATGAAAATTAATTGCACTGTGGGAATGATGTAATTCTTGTATTAAACCCATGAAATTTGATTGAATTGAGTGAATGATGAAAATGTTGTTGTTAAACCCATGACATTTGATTCAATTGTGTGAATGATTAAAATATTGTTGTTAATACCATGAAATTTGATTAAATTATGTGAATAATTAAAATATTATTCTGAAACCCATGAAATTTGATAAAATTGTGTGCATTATTATAATATTATTCTTAAACCCATGAAATTTGATTAAATTGTGGAAATGATGAAAAAATGTTGTTGTTAAACCAATGAAATTTGATTGAATATTGTTAACCATAGAAATGTTGGTGTTGAACCGATAAAATTTAATTGCATTGTGGGAATGATGTAAATCTTGTTTTAAACCAATGAAATTTGATTGAATTGTGTGAATGATGAAAATATTATTGTTAAACCCATGAAATTATATAGAATTGTGTGAATGATGAAAATGTTGGTGGTAAACCCATGAAATCTGATTGAATTGTGTGAATAATTGAAATATTATTGTTAAACCCATGAAATTTGATTGAATTGTGGGAATGATGAAAATGTTGTTGTTAAACCCATGAAATTTGATTAAATTGTGTGAATGATGAAAATGTTGTTGTAAAACCCATGAAATTGGATTATATTTTGTGAATAATTAAAATATTATTGTTAAGCCCATGAAATTTGAGTAAATTTTTGGAAATGATGAAAATGTTGTTGTTTAAACCCATGAAATTTGATTGAATATTGTTAATCATAAAAATGTTGGTGTTAAACCCATGAAATTGAATTGAATTGTGGGAATGATGTAAATCATGTTTTAAACCCGTGAAATTTGATTATATTGTATGAATGATGAAAATGGTGTTGGTAAACCCATGATATCTGATTGAATTGTGTGAATAGTTAAAATATTATTGTTAAACCCATGAAATTTGATTAAATTGTGGAAATGATGAAAATGTTGTTGTTAAACCCATGAAATTTGATTGATATTGTTAATGATAAAAATGTTGGTGTTAACCCCATGATATTTAATTGAATTGTGGGAATAATGTAAATCTTGTTTTAAACCCATGAAATTAGATAGAATTGTGTGAATGATGAAAATGTTGTTAGTAAACCCATGAAATTTGATTGAATTGTGTGAATGATGAAAATGTTGTTGTTAAACCGATGAAATTAGGTAGAATTGTGTGAATGATAAAAATGTTGTTTTTAAACCCATGAAATTAGATAGAATTGTGTGAATGATGAAAATGTTGTTGTAAAACCCCTGAAATTTGATTAAATTGTGTGAATAATTAAAATATTATTGTTAAACCGATGAAATTTGATGAAATTGTGGAAATGATGAAATTGTTGTTGTTAAACCCATGAAATTTGATTGAATATTGTTAATCATAAAAATGTTGGTGTTAAACCCATGAAATTTAATTGAATTGTGGGAATGATGTAAATCATGTTTTAAACCCGTGAAATTTGATTGTATTGTGTGAATAATTGAAATATTATTGTTAAACCCATGAAATTTGATTGAATTGTGGGAATGATGAAAATGTTGTTGTTAAACCCATGAAATTTGATTAAATTGTGTGAATGATGAAAATGTTGTTGTTAAATCCATGACATTTGATTCAATTGTGTGAATGATTAAAATATTGTTGTTAAACCCATGAAATTTGATTAAATTGTGTGAATAATTAAAATATTATTGTTAAACCCATAATATTTGATTAAATTGTGGAAATGATGAAAATGTTGTCGTTAAACCCATGAAATTTGATTGAATATTGTTAACCATAAAAATGGTGGTGTTAAACTTATGAAATTTAATTGAATTGTGGGAATGATGTAAATCATGTTTTAAACCCGTGAAATTTGATTGAATTGTTTGAATGATGCAAATGTTGTTGGTAAACCCATGAAATCTGATTGAGTTGTGTGAATAATTAAAATATTTTTGTTAAACCCATGAAATTTGATTATATTGTGGAAATGATGAAAATGTTGTCGTTAAACCCATGAAATTTGATTGAATATTGTTAATTATAAAAATGTTGGTGTTAACCCCATGAAATTTGATTGAATTGTGGGAAAGATGTAAATCTTGTTTTAAACCCATGAAATTTGACTAAATTGTGTGAATGATGAAAATGTTGTTGTAAAACCCATGAAATTTAACTAAATTGTGTGAATAATTCAAATATTATTGGTAAACCCATGAAATTTGATTAAATTATGGAAAGGATGAAAATGTTGTTGTTAAACCCATGAAATTTGATTGAATATTGTTAATCATAAAAATGTTAGTGTTAAACCCATGAAATTTAATTGAATTGTGAGAATGATGTAAATCTTGTTTTAATCCCATGAAATTTGATTGAATTGTGTGAATGATGAAAATGTTGTTGTTAAACCCATGAAATTAGGTAGAATTGTGTGAATGATAAAAATGTTGTTTTTAAACCCATGAAATTAGGTAGAATTGTGGAAATGATGAAATTGTTGTTGTTAAACCCATGAAATTTGATTGAATATTTTTAATCATAAAAATGTTGGTGTTAAACCCATGAAATTTAATTGAATTGTGGGAATGATGTAAATCATGTTTTAAACCCGTGAAATTTGATTGTATTGTGTGAATAATTGAAATATTATTGTTAAACCCATGAAATTTGATTGAATTGTGGGAATGATGAAAATGTTGTTGTTAAACCCATGAAATTTGATTAAATTGTGTGAATGATGAAAATGTTGTTGTTAAATCCATGACATTTGATTCAATTGTGTAAATGATTAAAATATTGTTGTTAAACCCATGAAATTTGATTAAATTGTGTGAATAATTAAAATATTATTGTTAAACCCATGATATTTGATTAAATTTTGGAAATGATGAAAATGTTGTTGTTAAACCCATGAAATTTGATTGAATATTGTTAACCATAAAAATGTTGGTGTTAAACACATGAAATTTAATTGAATTGTGGGAATGATGTAAATCATGTTTTAAACCCGTGAAATTTGATTGAATTGTTTGAATGATGCAAATGTTGTTGGTAAACCCATGAAATCTGATTGAATTGTGTGATTAATTAAAATATTTTTGTTAAACCCATGAAATTTGATTATATTGTGGAAATGATGAAAATGTTGTTGTTAAACCCATGAAATTTGATTGAATATTGTTAATCATAAAAATGTTGGTGTTAACCCAATGAAATTTGATTGAATTGTGGGAAAGATGTAAATCTTGTTTTAAACCCATGAAATTTGATTGAATTGTGTGGATGATGAAAATGTTGTCGTTAAACCAATGAAATTAGATAGAATTATGTGAATGAAAATGTTGTTGTTAAACCCATGAAATTAGATAGAATTGTGTGAATGATGAAAATGTTGTTGGTAAACCCATGAAATCTGATTGAATTGTGTGAATAATTAAAATATTCTTGTTAAACCCATGAAATTAGATAAAATTGTGTGAATAATTAAAATATTATTCTTAAACCCATGAAATTTGATTAAATTGTGGAATTGATGAAAATATTGTTGTTAAACCCATGAAATTTGATTGAATATTGCTAATCATAAAAATGTTCGTGTTAAACCCATGAAAATTAATTGCACTGTGGGAATGATGTAATTCTTGTATTAAACCCATGAAATTTGATTGAATTGAGTGAATGATGAAAATGTTGTTGTTAAACCCATGACATTTGATTCAATTGTGTGAATGATTAAAATATTGTTGTTAATACCATGAAATTTGATTAAATTATGTGAATAATTAAAATATTATTCTGAAACCCATGAAATTTGATAAAATTGTGTGCATTATTATAATATTATTCTTAAACCCATGAAATTTGATTAAATTGTGGAAATGATGAAAAAATGTTGTTGTTAAACCAATGAAATTTGATTGAATATTGTTAACCATAGAAATGTTGGTGTTGAACCGATAAAATTTAATTGCATTGTGGGAATGATGTAAATCTTGTTTTAAACCAATGAAATTTGATTGAATTGTGTGAATGATGAAAATATTATTGTTAAACCCATGAAATTATATAGAATTGTGTGAATGATGAAAATGTTGGTGGTAAACCCATGAAATCTGATTGAATTGTGTGAATAATTGAAATATTATTGTTAAACCCATGAAATTTGATTGAATTGTGGGAATGATGAAAATGTTGTTGTTAAACCCATGAAATTTGATTAAATTGTGTGAATGATGAAAATGTTGTTGTAAAACCCATGAAATTGGATTATATTTTGTGAATAATTAAAATATTATTGTTAAGCCCATGAAATTTGAGTAAATTTTTGGAAATGATGAAAATGTTGTTGTTTAAACCCATGAAATTTGATTGAATATTGTTAATCATAAAAATGTTGGTGTTAAACCCATGAAATTGAATTGAATTGTGGGAATGATGTAAATCATGTTTTAAACCCGTGAAATTTGATTATATTGTATGAATGATGAAAATGGTGTTGGTAAACCCATGATATCTGATTGAATTGTGTGAATAGTTAAAATATTATTGTTAAACCCATGAAATTTGATTAAATTGTGGAAATGATGAAAATGTTGTTGTTAAACCCATGAAATTTGATTGATATTGTTAATGATAAAAATGTTGGTGTTAACCCCATGATATTTAATTGAATTGTGGGAATAATGTAAATCTTGTTTTAAACCCATGAAATTAGATAGAATTGTGTGAATGATGAAAATGTTGTTAGTAAACCCATGAAATTTGATTGAATTGTGTGAATGATGAAAATGTTGTTGTTAAACCGATGAAATTAGGTAGAATTGTGTGAATGATAAAAATGTTGTTTTTAAACCCATGAAATTAGATAGAATTGTGTGAATGATGAAAATGTTGTTGTAAAACCCCTGAAATTTGATTAAATTGTGTGAATAATTAAAATATTATTGTTAAACCGATGAAATTTGATGAAATTGTGGAAATGATGAAATTGTTGTTGTTAAACCCATGAAATTTGATTGAATATTGTTAATCATAAAAATGTTGGTGTTAAACCCATGAAATTTAATTGAATTGTGGGAATGATGTAAATCATGTTTTAAACCCGTGAAATTTGATTGTATTGTGTGAATAATTGAAATATTATTGTTAAACCCATGAAATTTGATTGAATTGTGGGAATGATGAAAATGTTGTTGTTAAACCCATGAAATTTGATTAAATTGTGTGAATGATGAAAATGTTGTTGTTAAATCCATGACATTTGATTCAATTGTGTGAATGATTAAAATATTGTTGTTAAACCCATGAAATTTGATTAAATTGTGTGAATAATTAAAATATTATTGTTAAACCCATAATATTTGATTAAATTGTGGAAATGATGAAAATGTTGTCGTTAAACCCATGAAATTTGATTGAATATTGTTAACCATAAAAATGGTGGTGTTAAACTTATGAAATTTAATTGAATTGTGGGAATGATGTAAATCATGTTTTAAACCCGTGAAATTTGATTGAATTGTTTGAATGATGCAAATGTTGTTGGTAAACCCATGAAATCTGATTGAGTTGTGTGAATAATTAAAATATTTTTGTTAAACCCATGAAATTTGATTATATTGTGGAAATGATGAAAATGTTGTCGTTAAACCCATGAAATTTGATTGAATATTGTTAATTATAAAAATGTTGGTGTTAACCCCATGAAATTTGATTGAATTGTGGGAAAGATGTAAATCTTGTTTTAAACCCATGAAATTTGACTAAATTGTGTGAATGATGAAAATGTTGTTGTAAAACCCATGAAATTTAACTAAATTGTGTGAATAATTCAAATATTATTGGTAAACCCATGAAATTTGATTAAATTATGGAAAGGATGAAAATGTTGTTGTTAAACCCATGAAATTTGATTGAATATTGTTAATCATAAAAATGTTAGTGTTAAACCCATGAAATTTAATTGAATTGTGAGAATGATGTAAATCTTGTTTTAATCCCATGAAATTTGATTGAATTGTGTGAATGATGAAAATGTTGTTGTTAAACCCATGAAATTAGGTAGAATTGTGTGAATGATAAAAATGTTGTTTTTAAACCCATGAAATTAGGTAGAATTGTGGAAATGATGAAATTGTTGTTGTTAAACCCATGAAATTTGATTGAATATTTTTAATCATAAAAATGTTGGTGTTAAACCCATGAAATTTAATTGAATTGTGGGAATGATGTAAATCATGTTTTAAACCCGTGAAATTTGATTGTATTGTGTGAATAATTGAAATATTATTGTTAAACCCATGAAATTTGATTGAATTGTGGGAATGATGAAAATGTTGTTGTTAAACCCATGAAATTTGATTAAATTGTGTGAATGATGAAAATGTTGTTGTTAAATCCATGACATTTGATTCAATTGTGTAAATGATTAAAATATTGTTGTTAAACCCATGAAATTTGATTAAATTGTGTGAATAATTAAAATATTATTGTTAAACCCATGATATTTGATTAAATTTTGGAAATGATGAAAATGTTGTTGTTAAACCCATGAAATTTGATTGAATATTGTTAACCATAAAAATGTTGGTGTTAAACACATGAAATTTAATTGAATTGTGGGAATGATGTAAATCATGTTTTAAACCCGTGAAATTTGATTGAATTGTTTGAATGATGCAAATGTTGTTGGTAAACCCATGAAATCTGATTGAATTGTGTGATTAATTAAAATATTTTTGTTAAACCCATGAAATTTGATTATATTGTGGAAATGATGAAAATGTTGTTGTTAAACCCATGAAATTTGATTGAATATTGTTAATCATAAAAATGTTGGTGTTAACCCAATGAAATTTGATTGAATTGTGGGAAAGATGTAAATCTTGTTTTAAACCCATGAAATTTGATTGAATTGTGTGGATGATGAAAATGTTGTCGTTAAACCAATGAAATTAGATAGAATTATGTGAATGAAAATGTTGTTGTTAAACCCATGAAATTAGATAGAATTGTGTGAATGATGAAAATGTTGTTGGTAAACCCATGAAATCTGATTGAATTGTGTGAATAATTAAAATATTCTTGTTAAACCCATGAAATTAGATAAAATTGTGTGAATAATTAAAATATTATTCTTAAACCCATGAAATTTGATTAAATTGTGGAATTGATGAAAATATTGTTGTTAAACCCATGAAATTTGATTGAATATTGCTAATCATAAAAATGTTCGTGTTAAACCCATGAAAATTAATTGCACTGTGGGAATGATGTAATTCTTGTATTAAACCCATGAAATTTGATTGAATTGAGTGAATGATGAAAATGTTGTTGTTAAACCCATGACATTTGATTCAATTGTGTGAATGATTAAAATATTGTTGTTAATACCATGAAATTTGATTAAATTATGTGAATAATTAAAATATTATTCTGAAACCCATGAAATTTGATAAAATTGTGTGCATTATTATAATATTATTCTTAAACCCATGAAATTTGATTAAATTGTGGAAATGATGAAAAAATGTTGTTGTTAAACCAATGAAATTTGATTGAATATTGTTAACCATAGAAATGTTGGTGTTGAACCGATAAAATTTAATTGCATTGTGGGAATGATGTAAATCTTGTTTTAAACCAATGAAATTTGATTGAATTGTGTGAATGATGAAAATATTATTGTTAAACCCATGAAATTATATAGAATTGTGTGAATGATGAAAATGTTGGTGGTAAACCCATGAAATCTGATTGAATTGTGTGAATAATTGAAATATTATTGTTAAACCCATGAAATTTGATTGAATTGTGGGAATGATGAAAATGTTGTTGTTAAACCCATGAAATTTGATTAAATTGTGTGAATGATGAAAATGTTGTTGTAAAACCCATGAAATTGGATTATATTTTGTGAATAATTAAAATATTATTGTTAAGCCCATGAAATTTGAGTAAATTTTTGGAAATGATGAAAATGTTGTTGTTTAAACCCATGAAATTTGATTGAATATTGTTAATCATAAAAATGTTGGTGTTAAACCCATGAAATTGAATTGAATTGTGGGAATGATGTAAATCATGTTTTAAACCCGTGAAATTTGATTATATTGTATGAATGATGAAAATGGTGTTGGTAAACCCATGATATCTGATTGAATTGTGTGAATAGTTAAAATATTATTGTTAAACCCATGAAATTTGATTAAATTGTGGAAATGATGAAAATGTTGTTGTTAAACCCATGAAATTTGATTGATATTGTTAATGATAAAAATGTTGGTGTTAACCCCATGATATTTAATTGAATTGTGGGAATAATGTAAATCTTGTTTTAAACCCATGAAATTAGATAGAATTGTGTGAATGATGAAAATGTTGTTAGTAAACCCATGAAATTTGATTGAATTGTGTGAATGATGAAAATGTTGTTGTTAAACCGATGAAATTAGGTAGAATTGTGTGAATGATAAAAATGTTGTTTTTAAACCCATGAAATTAGATAGAATTGTGTGAATGATGAAAATGTTGTTGTAAAACCCCTGAAATTTGATTAAATTGTGTGAATAATTAAAATATTATTGTTAAACCGATGAAATTTGATGAAATTGTGGAAATGATGAAATTGTTGTTGTTAAACCCATGAAATTTGATTGAATATTGTTAATCATAAAAATGTTGGTGTTAAACCCATGAAATTTAATTGAATTGTGGGAATGATGTAAATCATGTTTTAAACCCGTGAAATTTGATTGTATTGTGTGAATAATTGAAATATTATTGTTAAACCCATGAAATTTGATTGAATTGTGGGAATGATGAAAATGTTGTTGTTAAACCCATGAAATTTGATTAAATTGTGTGAATGATGAAAATGTTGTTGTTAAATCCATGACATTTGATTCAATTGTGTGAATGATTAAAATATTGTTGTTAAACCCATGAAATTTGATTAAATTGTGTGAATAATTAAAATATTATTGTTAAACCCATAATATTTGATTAAATTGTGGAAATGATGAAAATGTTGTCGTTAAACCCATGAAATTTGATTGAATATTGTTAACCATAAAAATGGTGGTGTTAAACTTATGAAATTTAATTGAATTGTGGGAATGATGTAAATCATGTTTTAAACCCGTGAAATTTGATTGAATTGTTTGAATGATGCAAATGTTGTTGGTAAACCCATGAAATCTGATTGAGTTGTGTGAATAATTAAAATATTTTTGTTAAACCCATGAAATTTGATTATATTGTGGAAATGATGAAAATGTTGTCGTTAAACCCATGAAATTTGATTGAATATTGTTAATTATAAAAATGTTGGTGTTAACCCCATGAAATTTGATTGAATTGTGGGAAAGATGTAAATCTTGTTTTAAACCCATGAAATTTGACTAAATTGTGTGAATGATGAAAATGTTGTTGTAAAACCCATGAAATTTAACTAAATTGTGTGAATAATTCAAATATTATTGGTAAACCCATGAAATTTGATTAAATTATGGAAAGGATGAAAATGTTGTTGTTAAACCCATGAAATTTGATTGAATATTGTTAATCATAAAAATGTTAGTGTTAAACCCATGAAATTTAATTGAATTGTGAGAATGATGTAAATCTTGTTTTAATCCCATGAAATTTGATTGAATTGTGTGAATGATGAAAATGTTGTTGTTAAACCCATGAAATTAGGTAGAATTGTGTGAATGATAAAAATGTTGTTTTTAAACCCATGAAATTAGGTAGAATTGTGGAAATGATGAAATTGTTGTTGTTAAACCCATGAAATTTGATTGAATATTTTTAATCATAAAAATGTTGGTGTTAAACCCATGAAATTTAATTGAATTGTGGGAATGATGTAAATCATGTTTTAAACCCGTGAAATTTGATTGTATTGTGTGAATAATTGAAATATTATTGTTAAACCCATGAAATTTGATTGAATTGTGGGAATGATGAAAATGTTGTTGTTAAACCCATGAAATTTGATTAAATTGTGTGAATGATGAAAATGTTGTTGTTAAATCCATGACATTTGATTCAATTGTGTGAATGATTAAAATATTGTTGTTAAACCCATGAAATTTGATTAAATTGTGTGAATAATTAAAATATTATTGTTAAACCCATGATATTTGATTAAATTTTGGAAATGATGAAAATGTTGTTGTTAAACCCATGAAATTTGATTGAATATTGTTAACCATAAAAATGTTGGTGTTAAACACATGAAATTTAATTGAATTGTGGGAATGATGTAAATCATGTTTTAAACCCGTGAAATTTGATTGAATTGTTTGAATGATGCAAATGTTGTTGGTAAACCCATGAAATCTGATTGAATTGTGTGATTAATTAAAATATTTTTGTTAAACCCATGAAATTTGATTATATTGTGGAAATGATGAAAATGTTGTTGTTAAACCCATGAAATTTGATTGAATATTGTTAATCATAAAAATGTTGGTGTTAACCCAATGAAATTTGATTGAATTGTGGGAAAGATGTAAATCTTGTTTTAAACCCATGAAATTTGATTGAATTGTGTGGATGATGAAAATGTTGTCGTTAAACCAATGAAATTAGATAGAATTATGTGAATGAAAATGTTGTTGTTAAACCCATGAAATTAGATAGAATTGTGTGAATGATGAAAATGTTGTTGGTAAACCCATGAAATCTGATTGAATTGTGTGAATAATTAAAATATTCTTGTTAAACCCATGAAATTAGATAAAATTGTGTGAATAATTAAAATATTATTCTTAAACCCATGAAATTTGATTAAATTGTGGAATTGATGAAAATATTGTTGTTAAACCCATGAAATTTGATTGAATATTGCTAATCATAAAAATGTTCGTGTTAAACCCATGAAAATTAATTGCACTGTGGGAATGATGTAATTCTTGTATTAAACCCATGAAATTTGATTGAATTGAGTGAATGATGAAAATGTTGTTGTTAAACCCATGACATTTGATTCAATTGTGTGAATGATTAAAATATTGTTGTTAATACCATGAAATTTGATTAAATTATGTGAATAATTAAAATATTATTCTGAAACCCATGAAATTTGATAAAATTGTGTGCATTATTATAATATTATTCTTAAACCCATGAAATTTGATTAAATTGTGGAAATGATGAAAAAATGTTGTTGTTAAACCAATGAAATTTGATTGAATATTGTTAACCATAGAAATGTTGGTGTTGAACCGATAAAATTTAATTGCATTGTGGGAATGATGTAAATCTTGTTTTAAACCAATGAAATTTGATTGAATTGTGTGAATGATGAAAATATTATTGTTAAACCCATGAAATTATATAGAATTGTGTGAATGATGAAAATGTTGGTGGTAAACCCATGAAATCTGATTGAATTGTGTGAATAATTGAAATATTATTGTTAAACCCATGAAATTTGATTGAATTGTGGGAATGATGAAAATGTTGTTGTTAAACCCATGAAATTTGATTAAATTGTGTGAATGATGAAAATGTTGTTGTAAAACCCATGAAATTGGATTATATTTTGTGAATAATTAAAATATTATTGTTAAGCCCATGAAATTTGAGTAAATTTTTGGAAATGATGAAAATGTTGTTGTTTAAACCCATGAAATTTGATTGAATATTGTTAATCATAAAAATGTTGGTGTTAAACCCATGAAATTGAATTGAATTGTGGGAATGATGTAAATCATGTTTTAAACCCGTGAAATTTGATTATATTGTATGAATGATGAAAATGGTGTTGGTAAACCCATGATATCTGATTGAATTGTGTGAATAGTTAAAATATTATTGTTAAACCCATGAAATTTGATTAAATTGTGGAAATGATGAAAATGTTGTTGTTAAACCCATGAAATTTGATTGATATTGTTAATGATAAAAATGTTGGTGTTAACCCCATGATATTTAATTGAATTGTGGGAATAATGTAAATCTTGTTTTAAACCCATGAAATTAGATAGAATTGTGTGAATGATGAAAATGTTGTTAGTAAACCCATGAAATTTGATTGAATTGTGTGAATGATGAAAATGTTGTTGTTAAACCGATGAAATTAGGTAGAATTGTGTGAATGATAAAAATGTTGTTTTTAAACCCATGAAATTAGATAGAATTGTGTGAATGATGAAAATGTTGTTGTAAAACCCCTGAAATTTGATTAAATTGTGTGAATAATTAAAATATTATTGTTAAACCGATGAAATTTGATGAAATTGTGGAAATGATGAAATTGTTGTTGTTAAACCCATGAAATTTGATTGAATATTGTTAATCATAAAAATGTTGGTGTTAAACCCATGAAATTTAATTGAATTGTGGGAATGATGTAAATCATGTTTTAAACCCGTGAAATTTGATTGTATTGTGTGAATAATTGAAATATTATTGTTAAACCCATGAAATTTGATTGAATTGTGGGAATGATGAAAATGTTGTTGTTAAACCCATGAAATTTGATTAAATTGTGTGAATGATGAAAATGTTGTTGTTAAATCCATGACATTTGATTCAATTGTGTGAATGATTAAAATATTGTTGTTAAACCCATGAAATTTGATTAAATTGTGTGAATAATTAAAATATTATTGTTAAACCCATAATATTTGATTAAATTGTGGAAATGATGAAAATGTTGTCGTTAAACCCATGAAATTTGATTGAATATTGTTAACCATAAAAATGGTGGTGTTAAACTTATGAAATTTAATTGAATTGTGGGAATGATGTAAATCATGTTTTAAACCCGTGAAATTTGATTGAATTGTTTGAATGATGCAAATGTTGTTGGTAAACCCATGAAATCTGATTGAGTTGTGTGAATAATTAAAATATTTTTGTTAAACCCATGAAATTTGATTATATTGTGGAAATGATGAAAATGTTGTCGTTAAACCCATGAAATTTGATTGAATATTGTTAATTATAAAAATGTTGGTGTTAACCCCATGAAATTTGATTGAATTGTGGGAAAGATGTAAATCTTGTTTTAAACCCATGAAATTTGACTAAATTGTGTGAATGATGAAAATGTTGTTGTAAAACCCATGAAATTTAACTAAATTGTGTGAATAATTCAAATATTATTGGTAAACCCATGAAATTTGATTAAATTATGGAAAGGATGAAAATGTTGTTGTTAAACCCATGAAATTTGATTGAATATTGTTAATCATAAAAATGTTAGTGTTAAACCCATGAAATTTAATTGAATTGTGAGAATGATGTAAATCTTGTTTTAATCCCATGAAATTTGATTGAATTGTGTGAATGATGAAAATGTTGTTGTTAAACCCATGAAATTAGGTAGAATTGTGTGAATGATAAAAATGTTGTTTTTAAACCCATGAAATTAGGTAGAATTGTGGAAATGATGAAATTGTTGTTGTTAAACCCATGAAATTTGATTGAATATTTTTAATCATAAAAATGTTGGTGTTAAACCCATGAAATTTAATTGAATTGTGGGAATGATGTAAATCATGTTTTAAACCCGTGAAATTTGATTGTATTGTGTGAATAATTGAAATATTATTGTTAAACCCATGAAATTTGATTGAATTGTGGGAATGATGAAAATGTTGTTGTTAAACCCATGAAATTTGATTAAATTGTGTGAATGATGAAAATGTTGTTGTTAAATCCATGACATTTGATTCAATTGTGTGAATGATTAAAATATTGTTGTTAAACCCATGAAATTTGATTAAATTGTGTGAATAATTAAAATATTATTGTTAAACCCATGATATTTGATTAAATTTTGGAAATGATGAAAATGTTGTTGTTAAACCCATGAAATTTGATTGAATATTGTTAACCATAAAAATGTTGGTGTTAAACACATGAAATTTAATTGAATTGTGGGAATGATGTAAATCATGTTTTAAACCCGTGAAATTTGATTGAATTGTTTGAATGATGCAAATGTTGTTGGTAAACCCATGAAATCTGATTGAATTGTGTGATTAATTAAAATATTTTTGTTAAACCCATGAAATTTGATTATATTGTGGAAATGATGAAAATGTTGTTGTTAAACCCATGAAATTTGATTGAATATTGTTAATCATAAAAATGTTGGTGTTAACCCAATGAAATTTGATTGAATTGTGGGAAAGATGTAAATCTTGTTTTAAACCCATGAAATTTGATTGAATTGTGTGGATGATGAAAATGTTGTCGTTAAACCAATGAAATTAGATAGAATTATGTGAATGAAAATGTTGTTGTTAAACCCATGAAATTAGATAGAATTGTGTGAATGATGAAAATGTTGTTGGTAAACCCATGAAATCTGATTGAATTGTGTGAATAATTAAAATATTCTTGTTAAACCCATGAAATTAGATAAAATTGTGTGAATAATTAAAATATTATTCTTAAACCCATGAAATTTGATTAAATTGTGGAATTGATGAAAATATTGTTGTTAAACCCATGAAATTTGATTGAATATTGCTAATCATAAAAATGTTCGTGTTAAACCCATGAAAATTAATTGCACTGTGGGAATGATGTAATTCTTGTATTAAACCCATGAAATTTGATTGAATTGAGTGAATGATGAAAATGTTGTTGTTAAACCCATGACATTTGATTCAATTGTGTGAATGATTAAAATATTGTTGTTAATACCATGAAATTTGATTAAATTATGTGAATAATTAAAATATTATTCTGAAACCCATGAAATTTGATAAAATTGTGTGCATTATTATAATATTATTCTTAAACCCATGAAATTTGATTAAATTGTGGAAATGATGAAAAAATGTTGTTGTTAAACCAATGAAATTTGATTGAATATTGTTAACCATAGAAATGTTGGTGTTGAACCGATAAAATTTAATTGCATTGTGGGAATGATGTAAATCTTGTTTTAAACCAATGAAATTTGATTGAATTGTGTGAATGATGAAAATATTATTGTTAAACCCATGAAATTATATAGAATTGTGTGAATGATGAAAATGTTGGTGGTAAACCCATGAAATCTGATTGAATTGTGTGAATAATTGAAATATTATTGTTAAACCCATGAAATTTGATTGAATTGTGGGAATGATGAAAATGTTGTTGTTAAACCCATGAAATTTGATTAAATTGTGTGAATGATGAAAATGTTGTTGTAAACCCATGAAATTGGATTATATTTTGTGAATAATTAAAATATTATTGTTAAGCCCATGAAATTTGAGTAAATTTTGGAAATGATGAAAATGTTGTTGTTTAAACCCATGAAATTTGATTGAATATTGTTAATCATAAAAATGTTGGTGTTAAACCCATGAAATTGAATTGAATTGTGGGAATGATGTAAATCATGTTTTAAACCCGTGAAATTTGATTATATTGTATGAATGATGAAAATGGTGTTGGTAAACCCATGATATCTGATTGAATTGTGTGAATAGTTAAAATATTATTGTTAAACCCATGAAATTTGATTAAATTGTGGAAATGATGAAAATGTTGTTGTTAAACCCATGAAATTTGATTGATATTGTTAATGATAAAAATGTTGGTGTTAACCCCATGATATTTAATTGAATTGTGGGAATAATGTAAATCTTGTTTTAAACCCATGAAATTAGATAGAATTGTGTGAATGATGAAAATGTTGTTAGTAAACCCATGAAATTTGATTGAATTGTGTGAATGATGAAAATGTTGTTGTTAAACCGATGAAATTAGGTAGAATTGTGTGAATGATAAAAATGTTGTTTTTAAACCCATGAAATTAGATAGAATTGTGTGAATGATGAAAATGTTGTTGTAAAACCCCTGAAATTTGATTAAATTGTGTGAATAATTAAAATATTATTGTTAAACCGATGAAATTTGATGAAATTGTGGAAATGATGAAATTGTTGTTGTTAAACCCATGAAATTTGATTGAATATTGTTAATCATAAAAATGTTGGTGTTAAACCCATGAAATTTAATTGAATTGTGGGAATGATGTAAATCATGTTTTAAACCCGTGAAATTTGATTGTATTGTGTGAATAATTGAAATATTATTGTTAAACCCATGAAATTTGATTGAATTGTGGGAATGATGAAAATGTTGTTGTTAAACCCATGAAATTTGATTAAATTGTGTGAATGATGAAAATGTTGTTGTTAAATCCATGACATTTGATTCAATTGTGTGAATGATTAAAATATTGTTGTTAAACCCATGAAATTTGATTAAATTGTGTGAATAATTAAAATATTATTGTTAAACCCATAATATTTGATTAAATTGTGGAAATGATGAAAATGTTGTCGTTAAACCCATGAAATTTGATTGAATATTGTTAACCATAAAATGGTGGTGTTAAACTTATGAAATTTAATTGAATTGTGGGAATGATGTAAATCATGTTTTAAACCCGTGAAATTTGATTGAATTGTTTGAATGATGCAAATGTTGTTGGTAAACCCATGAAATCTGATTGAGTTGTGTGAATAATTAAAATATTTTGTTAAACCCATGAAATTTGATTATATTGTGGAAATGATGAAAATGTTGTCGTTAAACCCATGAAATTTGATTGAATATTGTTAATTATAAAAATGTTGGTGTTAACCCCATGAAATTTGATTGAATTGTGGGAAAGATGTAAATCTTGTTTTAAACCCATGAAATTTGACTAAATTGTGTGAATGATGAAAATGTTGTTGTAAAACCCATGAAATTTAACTAAATTGTGTGAATAATTCAAATATTATTGGTAAACCCATGAAATTTGATTAAATTATGGAAAGGATGAAAATGTTGTTGTTAAACCCATGAAATTTGATTGAATATTGTTAATCATAAAAATGTTAGTGTTAAACCCATGAAATTTAATTGAATTGTGAGAATGATGTAAATCTTGTTTTAATCCCATGAAATTTGATTGAATTGTGTGAATGATGAAAATGTTGTTGTTAAACCCATGAAATTAGGTAGAATTGTGTGAATGATAAAAATGTTGTTTTTAAACCCATGAAATTAGGTAGAATTGTGGAAATGATGAAATTGTTGTTGTTAAACCCATGAAATTTGATTGAATATTTTTAATCATAAAAATGTTGGTGTTAAACCCATGAAATTTAATTGAATTGTGGGAATGATGTAAATCATGTTTTAAACCCGTGAAATTTGATTGTATTGTGTGAATAATTGAAATATTATTGTTAAACCCATGAAATTTGATTGAATTGTGGGAATGATGAAAATGTTGTTGTTAAACCCATGAAATTTGATTAAATTGTGTGAATGATGAAAATGTTGTTGTTAAATCCATGACATTTGATTCAATTGTGTGAATGATTAAAATATTGTTGTTAAACCCATGAAATTTGATTAAATTGTGTGAATAATTAAAATATTATTGTTAAACCCATGATATTTGATTAAATTTTGGAAATGATGAAAATGTTGTTGTTAAACCCATGAAATTTGATTGAATATTGTTAACCATAAAAATGTTGGTGTTAAACACATGAAATTTAATTGAATTGTGGGAATGATGTAAATCATGTTTTAAACCCGTGAAATTTGATTGAATTGTTTGAATGATGCAAATGTTGTTGGTAAACCCATGAAATCTGATTGAATTGTGTGATTAATTAAAATATTTTTGTTAAACCCATGAAATTTGATTATATTGTGGAAATGATGAAAATGTTGTTGTTAAACCCATGAAATTTGATTGAATATGTTAATCATAAAAATGTTGGTGTTAACCCAATGAAATTTGATTGAATTGTGGGAAAGATGTAAATCTTGTTTTAAACCCATGAAATTTGATTGAATTGTGTGGATGATGAAAATGTTGTCGTTAAACCAATGAAATTAGATAGAATTATGTGAATGAAAATGTTGTTGTTAAACCCATGAAATTAGATAGAATTGTGTGAATGATGAAAATGTTGTTGGTAAACCCATGAAATCTGATTGAATTGTGTGAATAATTAAAATATTCTTGTTAAACCCATGAAATTAGATAAAATTGTGTGAATAATTAAAATATTATTCTTAACCCATGAAATTTGATTAAATTGTGGAATTGATGAAAATATTGTTGTTAAACCCATGAAATTTGATTGAATATTGCTAATCATAAAAATGTTCGTGTTAAACCCATGAAAATTAATTGCACTGTGGGAATGATGTAATTCTTGTATTAAACCCATGAAATTTGATTGAATTGAGTGAATGATGAAAATGTTGTTGTTAAACCCATGACATTTGATTCAATTGTGTGAATGATTAAAATATTGTTGTTAATACCATGAAATTGATTAAATTATGTGAATAATTAAAATATTATTCTGAAACCCATGAAATTTGATAAATTGTGTGCATTATTATAATATTATTCTTAAACCCATGAAATTTGATTAAATTGTGGAAATGATGAAAAAATGTTGTTGTTAAACCAATGAAATTTGATTGAATATTGTTAACCATAGAAATGTTGGTGTTGAACCGATAAAATTGATTGCATTGTGGGAATGATGTAAATCTTGTTTTAAACCAATGAAATTTGATTGAATTGTGTGAATGATGAAAATATTATTGTTAAACCCATGAAATTATATAGAATTGTGTGAATGATGAAAATGTTGGTGGTAAACCCATGAAATCTGATTGAATTGTGTGAATAATGAAATATTATTGTTAAACCCATGAAATTTGATTGAATTGTGGGAATGATGAAAATGTTGTTGTTAAACCCATGAAATTTGATTAAATTGTGTGAATGATGAAAATGTTGTTGTAAAACCCATGAAATTGGATTATATTTTGTGAATAATTAAAATATTATTGTTAACCCATGAAATTTGAGTAAATTTTGGAAATGATGAAAATGTTGTTGTTTAAACCCATGAAATTGATTGAATATTGTTAATCATAAAAATGTTGGTGTTAAACCCATGAAATTGAATTGAATTGTGGGAATGATGTAAATCATGTTTTAAACCCGTGAAATTTGATTATATTGTGTGAATGATGAAAATGGTGTTGGTAAACCCATGAAATCTGATTGAATTGTGTGAATAATTAAAATATTATTGTTAAACCCATGAAATTGATTAAATTGTGGAAATGATGAAAATGTTGTTGTTAAACCCATGAAATTTGATTGAATATTGTTAATGATAAAAATGTTGGTGTTAAACCCATGATATTTAATTGAATTGTGGGAATAATGTAAATCTTGTTTTAAACCCATGAAATTAGATAGAATTGTGTGAATGATGAAAATGTTGTTAGTAAACCCATGAAATTTGATTGAATTGTGTGAATGATGAAAATGTTGTTGTTAAACCGATGAAATTAGGTGAATTGTGTGGAATGATAAAAATGTTGTTTTTAAACCCATGAAATTAGATAGAATTGTGTGAATGATGAAAATGTTGTTGTAAAACCCCTGAAATTTGATTAAATTGTGTGAATAATTAAAATATTATTGTTAAACCGATGAAATTTGATGAAATTGTGGAAATGATGAAATTGTTGTGTTAAACCCATGAAATTTGATTGAATATTGTTAATCATAAAAATGTTGGTGTTAAACCCATGAAATTTAATTGAATTGTGGGAATGATGTAAATCATGTTTTAAACCCGTGAAATTTGATTGTATTGTGTGAATAATTGAAATATTATTGTTAAACCCATGAAATTTGATTGAATTGTGGGAATGATGAAAATGTTGTTGTTAAACCATGAAATTTGATTAAATTGTGTGAATGATGAAATGTTGTTGTTAAATCCATGACATTTGATTCAATTGTGTGAATGATTAAAATATTGTTGTTAAACCCATGAAATTTGATTAAATTGTGTGAATAATTAAAATATTATTGTTAAACCCATAAATTTGATTAAATTGTGGAAATGATGAAAATGTTGTCGTTAAACCATGAAATTTGATTGAATATTGTTAACCATAAAAATGGTGGTGTTAAACTTATGAAATTAATTGAATTGTGGGAATGATGTAAATCATGTTTTAAACCCGTGAAATTTGATTGAATTGTTGAATGATGCAAATGTTGTTGGTAAACCCATGAAATCTGATTGAGTGTGTGGAATAATTAAAATATTTTTGTTAAACCCATGAAATTTGATTATATTGTGGAAATGATGAAAATGTTGTTCGTTAAACCCATGAAATTTGATTGAATATTGTTAATTATAAAAATGTTGGTGTTAACCCCATGAAATTTGATTGAATTGTGGGAAAGATGTAAATCTTGTTTTAACCCATGAAATTTGACTAAATTGTGTGAATGATGAAAATGTGTTGTAAACCCATGAAATTTAACTAAATTGTGTGAAATTCAAATATTATGGTAAACCCATGAAATTTGATTAAATTATGGAAAGGATGAAAATGTTTGTTGTAAACCATGAAATTGATTGAATATTGTTAATCATAAAATATGTTAGTGTTAAACCCATGAAATTTGATTGAATTGTGAGAATGATGTAAATCTTGTTTTAATCCCATGAATTTGATTGAATTGTGTGAATGATGAAAATGTTGTTGTTAAACCCATGAAATTAGGTAGAATTGTGTGAATGATAAAAAATGTTGTTTTTAAACCCATGAAATTAGGGAATTGTGGAAATGATGAAAATGTTGTTGTTAAACCCATGAAATTGATTGAATATTTTTAATCATAAAAAATTTTG
>NW_026112457.1:0-138774 GCF_024323335.1 Lathyrus oleraceus
GGGGGTAAAACATGTATACAAATACCATACTTTAGGATAAATGTGGTACCTACTTTACAATTTTACCACATTTCATAATAAATGCATGAAAAAAAAATTAATAACACATCCATTTTAAGACGATCGTTGCACCTAATTTGTAATTTTACCGCATTTCTTAATAAATGCAGGAAAACATGTATACAAATACCCTATTTTAGGATAAATGTCGTATCTACTTTGTAACTTTACCATATTTCATTTGAATGCTTGAAAATCAATTATAACACATCCATTTTAAGACAAATGTTGCACTTTCTTTGTAATTTTATCGCATTTCTTAATAAATGCGGGAAAACATGTATACAAATACCATATTTTGGATAAATGTGGTATCTAATTTGTAAATTTAGCATATTTCATACAAATGTGTGAAAAATAATTATAACACATCCATTTTAAGACAAATGTTGCACCTTCTTTATAATTTTACCGCATTTCTTAATAACTACGGGTAAAACCTGTATACAAATACTATATTTTAGGATAAATGTGGAACCTACTTTACAACTTTACCACATTTCATAATAAATGCATGAAAAACAATTATAACACATCCATTTTAAGACAAATGTTTCACCTTCTTTGTAATTTTACAAAACATGTATACAATATATATATTTTATCATCAATGTGGTTTCTACTTTGTAAATTTACCACATTTCATATAAATGCATGAAAACCAATTATAACATATCCATTTTAAGACAAATGTTGCATTTTCTTTGTAATTTAACGCATTTCTTAATACATGCGGGTAAAACATATATACAAATGCCATATTTTAGGATAAATGTGGTACCTACTTTACAACTTTACCATATTAAATAAACAAAGCGTATAAAACAATTATAACACATCGATTTTAAAACGTATGTTGCACCTTCTTTGTAATTTTACCGTATTTCTTAATAAATGTGAGTAAAACATATATACAAATACAATACTTTAGGATAATGTGTGGTACCTACTTACCATTTTAACACATTTCATAATAAATGCATGAAAAACAATTATAACACATCCATTTTAGACTAATGTTGCACCTTCTTATAATTTTTATAAAAACAAAAATACAAATAAAAGAAAAAATATCAAACAATCCACGCATTTTTACAAAAACAAACACCGCATTTCTTAATAAATGCAGAAAAACATGTATACAAATACCCTATTTTAGGATAAATGTGGTATCTACTTTGTAACTTTACCATATTTCATATGAATGCATGAAAATCAATTATAACACATCCATTTTGAGACATATGTTGCACCTTCTTTGTAATTTATCATCGCATTTCTAATAAATGTGGGTAAAACATGTATACAAATATCATATTTTAGGATAAATGTGGTACCTGCTTTGCAACTTTACCACGTTTCATAATAAAATGCATGAAAAACAATTATAACTCCTCCATTTTAAGACAAATGTTGCACCTTCTTTGTAATTTTACCACATTTCTTAATAAATGCTGGTAACTCATATATGTAAATACCATATCTTAGGATAAACGTGGTACCTACTTTACAACTTTACCATTATTCATAATAAATGAATGAAAAATAATTATAAAACATCCATTTTAAGACAAATGTTGCACTTTCTTTGTAATTTTTCCGTATTTCTTAATAAATGCGGGTAAATCATATATACAAATCTTATATTTTAGGATAAATGTGGGTTTCTACTTTGTAAATTTACCACATTTCATATAAATACATTAAAAACCATTATAACATACACATTTTAAGACAATTTTGCACTTACTTTGTATATTTACCGCATTTCTTAATAAAGGGTGGTCAAACACGTTTACAAATACCATATTTTGGACACATGTGGTACCTACTTTAAAACCTTACCACATTTCGTAATAAATGCATGAAAAACAATTATAACACATCCATTTTAAGACAAATGGTGAATTTTCATTATAATTTACCGCATTTCTTAATAAATGCGGGTAAAACATGTATACAAATACCATACTTTAGGATAAATGTGGTACCTACTTTACAATTTTACCACATTTCATAATAAATGCATGAAAAAAAAAATTATAACACATCCATTTTAAGACGATCGTTGCACCTTATTTGTAATTTTACCGCATTTCTTAATAAATGCAGGAAAAACATGTATACAAATACCCTATTTTAGGATAAATGTGGTATCTACTTTGTAACTTTACCATATTTCATTTGAATGCTTGAAAATCAATTATAACACATCCATTTTAAGACAAATGTTGCACTTTCTTTGTAATTTTATCGCATTTCTTAATAAATGCGGGTAAAACATGTATACAAATACCATATTTTTGGATAAATGTGGTATCTAATTTGTAAATTTAGCATATTTCATACAAATGTGTGAAAAATAATTATAACACATCCATTTTAAGACAAATGTTGCACCTTCTTTATAATTTTTAAAACATCTAAATGCAAACCAAACATATAACCTATTACTAAAAAAGATTAAAAAACCGCATTCTTTAATAACTACTGGTGTAAAACTGTATACAAATACTATATTTTAGGATAAATGTGGAACCTACTTTACAACTTTACCGCATTTCATAATAAATGCTTGAAAAACAATTATAACACATCCATTTTAAGACAAATGTTTCACCTTCTTTGTAATTTACAAAACATGTATACAAATATTATATTTTATCATCAATGTGGTTTCTACTTTGTAAATTTACCACATTTCATATAAATGCATGAAAACCAATTATAACATATCCATTTTAAGACAAATGTTGCATTTTCTTTGTAATTTTAACGCATTTTAATACATGCGGGTAAAACATATATACAAATGCCATATTTTAGGATAAATGTGGTACCTACTTTACAACTTTACCATATTAAATAAACAAAGCGTATAAAATCAATTATAACACATCCATTTTAAAACATATGTTGCACCTTCTTTGTAATTTTACCGTATTTCTTAATAAATGTGGGTAAAACATATATACAAATACAATATTTTAGGATAAATGTAGTACCCCATTACCATTTTAACACATTTCATAATAAATGCATGAAAAACAATTATAACACATCCATTTTAAGACTAATGTTGCACCTTCTTTATAATTTTACCGCATTTCTTAATAAATGCAGGAAAACATGTATACAAATACCCTATTTTAGGATAAATGTGGTATCTACTTTGTAACTTTACCATATTTCATATGAATGCATGAAAATCAATATAACACATCCATTTTGAGACATATGTTGCACCTTCTTTGTAATTTTATCGCATTTCTTAATAAATGTGGGTAAAACATGTATACAAATATCATATTTTAGGATAAATGTGGTACCTGCTTTGCAACTTTACCACGTTTCATAATAAAATGCATGAAAAACAATTATAACTCCTCCATTTTAAGACAAATGTTGCACCTTCTTTGTAATTTTACCACATTTCTTAATAAATGCTGGTAACTCATATATGTAAATACCATATCTTAGGATAAACGTGGTACCTACTTTACAACTTTACCATTATTCATAATAATGCATGAAAAATAATTATAAAACATCCATTTTAAGACAAATGTTGCACTTTCTTTGTAATTTTTCCGTATTTCTTAATAAATGCGGGTAAATCATATATACAAATCTTATATTTTTAGGATATGTGGTTTCTACTTTGTAAATTTACCACATTTCATATAAATACATTAAAAACCATTATAACATACACATTTTAAGACAAATTTTGCACTTACTTTGTATATTTACCGCATTTCTTAATAAAGGGTGGTCAAACACGTTTACAAATACCATATTTTAGGACACATGTGGTACCTACTTTAAAACCTTACCACATTTCGTAATAAATGCATGAAAAACAATTATAACACATCCATTTTAAGACAAATGGTGAATTTTCATTATAATTTTACCGCATTTCTTAATAAATGCGGGTAAAACATGTATACAAATACCATACTTTAGGATAAATGTGGTACCTACTTTACAATTTTACCACATTTCATAATAAATGCATGAAAAAAAATTATAACACATCCATTTTAAGACGATCGTTGCACCTAATTTGTAATTTTACCGCATTTCTTAATAAATGCAGGAAAAACATGTATACAAATACCCTATTTTAGGATAAATGTGGTATCTACTTTGTAACTTTACCATATTTCATTTGAATGCTTGAAAATCAATTATAACACATCCATTTTAAGACAAATGTTGCACTTTCTTTGTAATTTTATCGCATTTCTTAATAAATGCGAGTAAACATTGTATACAAATACCATATTTTTGGATAAATGTGGTATCTAATTTGTAAATTTAGCATATTTCATACAACTGTGTGAAAAAATAATTATAACACATCCATTTTAAGACAAATGTTGCACCTTCTTTATAATTTTACCGCATTTCTTAATAACTACGGGTAAAACCTGTATACAATACTATATTTTAGGATAAATGTGGAACCTACTTTACAACTTTACCACATTTCATAATAAATGCATGAAAAACAATTATAACACATCCATTTTAAGACAATGTTTCACCTTCTTTGTAATTTACAAAACATGTATACAAATATTATATTTTATCATCAATGTGGTTTCTACTTTGTAAATTTACCACATTTCATATAAATGCATGAAAACCAATTATAACATATCCATTTTAAGACAAATGTTGCATTTTCTTTGTAATTTTAACGCATTTCTTAATACATGCGGGTAAACATATATACAAATGCCATATTTTAGGATAAATGTGGTACCTACTTTACAACTTTACCATATTAAATAAACAAAGCGTATAAAATCAATTATAACACATCCATTTAAAACGTATGTTGCACCTTCTTTGTAATTTTACCGTATTTCTTAATAAATGTGGGTAAAACATATATACAAATACAATACTTTAGGATAATGTGGTACCTACTTTACCATTTTAACACATTTCATAATAAATGCATGAAAAACAATTATAACACATCCATTTTAAGACTAATGTTGCACCTTCTTTATAATTTTACCGCATTTCTTAATAAATGCAGGAAAAACATGTATACAAATACCCTATTTTAGGATAAATGTGGTATCTACTTTGTAACTTTACCATATTTCATATGAATGCATGAAAATCAATTATAACACATCCATTTTGAGACATATGTTGCACCTTCTTTGTAATTTTATCGCATTTCTTAATAAATGTGGGTAAAACATGTATACAAATATCATATTTTAGGATAAATGTGGTACCTGCTTTGCAACTTTACCACGTTTCATAATAAAATGCATGAAAAACAATTATAACTCCTCCATTTTAAGACAAATGTTGCACCTTCTTTGTAATTTTACCACATTTCTTAATAAATGCTGGTAACTCATATATGTAAATACCATATCTTAGGATAAACGTGGTACCTACTTTACAACTTTACCATTATTCATAATAAATGCATGAAAAATAATTATAAAACATCCATTTTAAGACAAATGTTGCACTTTCTTTGTAATTTTTCCGTATTTCTTAATAAATGCGGGTAAATCATATATACAAATCTTATATTTTAGGATAAATGTGGTTTCTACTTTGTAAATTTACCACATTTCATATAAATACATTAAAAACCATTATAACATACACATTTTAAGACAAATTTTGCACTTACTTTGTATATTTACCGCATTTCTTAATAAAGGGTGGTCAAACACGTTTACAAATACCATATTTTTGGACACATGTGGTACCTACTTTAAAACCTTACCACATTTCGTAATAAATGCATGAAAAACAATTATAACACATCCATTTTAAGACAAATGGTGAATTTTCATTATAATTTTACCGCATTTCTTAATAAATGCGGGTAAAACATGTATACAAATACCATACTTTAGGATAAATGTGGTACCTACTTTACAATTTTACCACATTTCATAATAAATGCATGAAAAAAAATTATAACACATCCATTTTAAGACGATCGTTGCACCTTATTTGTAATTTTACCGCATTTCTTAATAAATGCAGGAAAAACATGTATACAAATACCCTATTTTAGGATAAATGTGGTATCTACTTTGTAACTTTACCATATTTCATTTGAATGCTTGAAAACCAATTATAACACATCCATTTTAAGACAAATGTTGCACTTTCTTTGTAATTTTATCGCATTTCTTAATAAATGCGGGTAAAACATGTATACAAATACCATATTTTTGGATAAATGTGGTATCTAATTTGTAAATTTAGCATATTTCATACAAATGTGTGAAAAATAATTATAACACATCCATTTTAAGACAAATGTTGCACCTTCTTTATAATTTTACCGCATTTCTTAATAACTACTGGTAAAACCTGTATACAAATACTATATTTTAGGATAAATGTGGAACCTACTTTACAACTTTACCACATTTCATAATAAATGCTTGAAAAACAATTATAACACATCCATTTTAAGACAAATGTTTCACCTTCTTTGTAATTTTACAAAACATGTATACAAATATTATATTTTATCATCAATGTGGTTTCTACTTTGTAAATTTACCACATTTCATATAAATGCATGAAAACCAATTATAACATATCCATTTTAAGACAAATGTTGCATTTTCTTTGTAATTTTAACGCATTTCTTAATACATGCGGGTAAAACATATATACAAATGCCATATTTTAGGATAAATGTGGTACCTACTTTACAACTTTACCATATTAAATAAACAAAGCGTATAAAATCAATTATAACACATCCATTTTAAAACATATGTTGCACCTTCTTTGTAATTTTACCGTATTTCTTAATAAATGTGGGTAAAACATATATACAAATACAATACTTTAGGATAAATGTGGTACCTACTTTACCATTTTAACACATTTCATAATAAATGCATGAAAAACAATTATAACACATCCATTTTAAGACTAATGTTGCACCTTCTTTATAATTTTACCGCATTTCTTAATAAATGCAGGAAAAACATGTATACAAATACCCTATTTTAGGATAAATGTGGTATCTACTTTGTAACTTTACCATATTCATATGAATGCATGAAATCAATTATAACACATCCATTTTGAGACATATGTTGCACCTTCTTTGTAATTTTATCGCATTTCTTAATAAATGTGGGTAAAACATGTATACAAATATCATATTTTAGGATAAATGTGGTACCTGCTTTGCAACTTTACCACGTTTCATAATAAAATGCATGAAAAACAATTATAACTCCTCCATTTTAAGACAAATGTTGCACCTTCTTTGTAATTTTACCACATTTCTTAATAAATGCTGGTAACTCATATATGTAAATACCATATCTTAGGATAAACGTGGTACCTACTTTACAACTTTACCATTATTCATAATAAATGCATGAAAAATAATTATAAAACATCCATTTTAAGACAAATGTTGCACTTTCTTTGTAATTTTTTCCGTATTTCTTAATAAATGCGGGTAAATCATATATACAAATCTTATATTTTAGGATAAATGTGGTTTCTACTTTGTAAATTTACCACATTTCATATAAATACATTAAAAACCATTATAACATACACATTTTAAGACAAATTTTGCACTTACTTTGTATATTTACCGCATTTCTTAATAAAGGGTGGTCAAACACGTTTACAAATACCATATTTTTGGACACATGTGGTACCTACTTTAAAACCTTACCACATTTCGTAATAAATGCATGAAAAACAATTATAACACATCCATTTTAAGACAAATGGTGAATTTTCATTATAATTTTACCGCATTTCTTAATAAATGCGGGTAAAACATGTATACAAATACCATACTTTAGGATAAATGTGGTACCTACTTTACAATTTTACCACATTTCATAATAAATGCATGAAAAAAAAATTATAACACATCCATTTTAAGACGATCGTTGCACCTTATTTGTAATTTTACCGCATTTCTTAATAAATGCAGGAAAAACATGTATACAAATACCCTATTTTAGGATAAATGTGGTATCTACTTTGTAACTTTACCATATTTCATTTGAATGCTTGAAAATCAATTATAACACATCCATTTTAAGACAAATGTTGCACTTTCTTTGTAATTTTATCGCATTTCTTAATAAATGCGGGTAAAACATGTATACAAATACCATATTTTTGGATAAATGTGGTATCTAATTTGTAAATTTAGCATATTTCATACAAATGTGTGAAAAATAATTATAACACATCCATTTTAAGACAAATGTTGCACCTTCTTTATAATTTTACCGCATTTCTTAATAACTACGGGTAAAACCTGTATACAAATACTATATTTTAGGATAAATGTGGAACCTACTTTACAACTTTACCACATTTCATAATAAATGCTTGAAAAACAATTATAACACATCCATTTTAAGACAAATGTTTCACCTTCTTTGTAATTTTACAAAACATGTATACAAATATTATATTTTATCATAAATGTGGTTTCTACTTTGTAAATTTACCACATTTCATATAAATGCATGAAAACCAATTATAACATATCCATTTTAAGACAAATGTTGCATTTTCTTTGTAATTTTAACGCATTTCTTAATACATGCGGGTAAAACATATATACAAATGCCATATTTTAGGATAAATGTGGTACCTACTTTACAACTTTACCATATTAAATAAACAAAGCGTATAAAATCAATTATAACACATCCATTTTAAAACATATGTTGCACCTTCTTTGTAATTTTACCGTATTTCTTAATAAATGTGGGTAAAACATATATACAAATACAATACTTTAGGATAAATGTGGTACCTACTTTACCATTTTAACACATTTCATAATAAATGCATGAAAAACAATTATAACACATCCATTTAAGACTAATGTTGCACCTTCTTTATAATTTTACCGCATTTCTTAATAAATGCAGGAAAAACATGTATACAAATACCCTATTTTAGGATAAATGTGGTATCTACTTTGTAACTTTACCATATTTCATATGAATGCATGAAAATCAATTATAACACATCCATTTTGAGACATATGTTGCACCTTCTTTGTAATTTTATCGCATTTCTTAATAAATGTGGGTAAAACATGTATACAAATATCATATTTTAGGATAAATGTGGTACCTGCTTTGCAACTTTACCACGTTTCATAATAAAATGCATGAAAAACAATTATAACTCCTCCATTTTAAGACAAATGTTGCACCTTCTTTGTAATTTTACCACATTTCTTAATAAATGCTGGTAACTCATATATGTAAATACCATATCTTAGGATAAACGTGGTACCTACTTTACAACTTTACCATTATTCATAATAAATGCATGAAAAATAATTATAAAACATCCATTTTAAGACAAATGTTGCACTTTCTTTGTAATTTTTCCGTATTTCTTAATAAATGCGGGTAAATCATATATACAAATCTTATATTTTAGGATAAATGTGGTTTCTACTTTGTAAATTTACCACATTTCATATAAATACATTAAAAACCATTATAACATACACATTTTAAGACAAATTTTGCACTTACTTTGTATATTTACCGCATTTCTTAATAAAGGGTGGTCAAACACGTTTACAAATACCATATTTTAGGACACATGTGGTACCTACTTTAAAACCTTACCACATTTCGTAATAAATGCATGAAAAACAATTATAACACATCCATTTTAAGAAAAAATGGTGAATTTTCATTATAATTTTACCGCATTTCTTAATAAATGCGGGTAAAACATGTATACAAATACCATACTTTAGGATAAATGTGGTACCTACTTTACAATTTTACCACATTTCATAATAAATGCATGAAAAAAAAATTATAACACATCCATTTTAAGACGATCGTTGCACCTTATTTGTAATTTTACCGCATTTCTTAATAAATGCAGGAAAAACATGTATACAAATACCCTATTTTAGGATAAATGTGGTATCTACTTTGTAACTTTACCATATTTCATTTGAATGCTTGAAAATCAATTATAACACATCCATTTTAAGACAAATGTTGCACTTTCTTTGTAATTTTATCGCATTTCTTAATAAATGCGGGTAAAACATGTATACAAATACCATATTTTTGGATAAATGTGGTATCTAATTTGTAAATTTAGCATATTTCATACAAATGTGTGAAAAATAATTATAACACATCCATTTTAAGACAAATGTTGCACCTTCTTTATAATTTTACCGCATTTCTTAATAACTACGGGTAAACCTGTATACAAATACTATATTTTAGGATAAATGTGGAACCTACTTTACAACTTTATCACATTTCATAATAAATGCTTGCAAAACAATTATAACACATCCATTTTAAGACAATGTTTCACCTTCTTTGTAATTTTACAAAACATGTATACAATATTATATTTTATCATAAATGTGGTTTCTACTTTGTAAATTTACCACATTTCATATAAATGCATGAAAACCAATTATAACATATCCATTTTAAGACAAATGTTGCATTTTCTTTGTAATTTTAACGCATTTCTTAATACATGCGGGTAAAACATATATACAAATGCCATATTTTAGGATAAATGTGGTACCTATTTTACAACTTTACCATATTAAATAAACAAAGCGTATAAATCAATTATAACACATCCATTTTAAAACATATGTTGCACCTTCTTTGTAATTTTACCGTATTTCTTAATAAATGTGGGTAAAACATATATACAAATACAATACTTTAGGATAAATGTGGTACCTACTTTACCATTTCAACACATTTCATAATAAATGCATGAAAAACAATTATAACACATCCATTTTAAGACTAATGTTGCACCTTCTTTATAATTTTACCGCATTTCTTAATAAATGCAGGAAAACATGTATACAAATACCCTATTTTAGGATAAATGTGGTATCTACTTTGTAACTTTACCATATTTCATATGAATGCATGAAAATCAATTATAACACATCCATTTTGAGACATATGTTGCACCTTCTTTGTAATTTTATCGCATTTCTTAATAAATATGGGTAAAACATGTATACAAATATCATATTTTAGGATAAATGTGGTACCTGCTTTGCAACTTTACCACGTTTCATAATAAAATGCATGAAAAACAATTATAACTCCTCCATTTTAAGACAAATGTTGCACCTTCTTTGTAATTTTACCACATTTCTTAATAATGCTGGTAACTCATATATGTAAATACCATATCTTAGGATAAACGTGGTACCTACTTTACAACTTTACCATTATTCATAATAAATGCATGAAAAATAATTATAAAACATCCATTTTAAGACAAATGTTGCACTTTCTTTGTAATTTTTTCCGTATTTCTTAATAAATGCGGGTAAATCATATATACAAATCTTATATTTTAGGATAAATGTGGTTTCTACTTTGTAAATTTACCACATTTCATATAAATACATTAAAAACCATTATAACATACACATTTTAAGACAAATTTTGCACTTACTTTGTATATTTACCGCATTTCTTAATAAAGGGTGGTCAAACACGTTTACAAATACCATATTTTTGGACACATGTGGTACCTACTTTAAAACCTTACCACATTTCGTAATAAATGCATGAAAAACAATTATAACACATCCATTTTAAGACAAATGGTGAATTTTCATTATAATTTTACCGCATTTCTTAATAAATGCGGGTAAAACATGTATACAAATACCATACTTTAGGATAAATGTGGTACCTACTTTACAATTTTACCACATTTCATAATAAATGCATGAAAAAAATTATAACACATCCATTTTAAGACGATCGTTGCACCTTATTTGTAATTTTACCGCATTTCTTAATAAATGCAGGAAAAACATGTATACAAATACCCTATTTTAGGATAAATGTGGTATCTACTTTGTAACTTTACCATATTTCATTTGAATGCTTGAAAATCAATTATAACACATCCATTTTAAGACAAATGTTGCACTTTCTTTGTAATTTTATCGCATTTCTTAATAAATGCGGGTAAAACATGTATACAAATACCATATTTTTGGATAAATGTGGTATCTAATTTGTAAATTTAGCATATTTCATACAAATGTGTGAAAAATAATTATAACACATCCATTTTAAGACAAATGTTGCACCTTCTTTATAATTTTACCGCATTTCTTAATAACTACGGGTAAAACCTGTATACAAATACTATATTTTAGGATAAATGTGGAACCTACTTTACAACTTTACCACATTTCATAATAAATGCTTGAAAAACAATTATAACACATCCATTTTAAGACAAATGTTTCACCTTCTTTGTAATTTTACAAAACATGTATACAAATATTATATTTTATCATAAATGTGGTTTCTACTTTGTAAATTTACCACATTTCATATAAATGCATGAAAACCAATTATAACATATCCATTTTAAGACAAATGTTGCATTTTCTTTGTAATTTTAACGCATTTCTTAATACATGCGGGTAAAACATATATACAAATGCCATATTTTAGGATAAATGTGGTACCTACTTTACAACTTTACCATATTAAATAAACAAAGCGTATAAAATCAATTATAACACATCCATTTTAAAACATATGTTGCACCTTCTTTGTAATTTTACCGTATTTCTTAATAAATGTGGGTAAAACATATATACAAATACAATACTTTAGGATAAATGTGGTACCTACTTTACCATTTTAACACATTTCATAATAAATGCATGAAAAACAATTATAACACATCCATTTTAAGACTAATGTTGCACCTTCTTTATAATTTTACCGCATTTCTTAATAAATGCAGGAAAAACATGTATACAAATACCCTATTTTAGGATAATGTGGTATCTACTTTGTAACTTTACCATATTTCATATGAATGCATGAAAATCAATTATAACACATCCATTTTGAGACATATGTTGCACCTTCTTTGTAATTTTATCGCATTTCTTAATAAATGTGGGTAAAACATGTATACAAATATCATATTTTAGGATAAATGTGGTACCTGCTTTGCAACTTTACCACGTTTCATATAAAATGCATGAAAAACAATTATAACTCCTCCATTTTAAGACAAATGTTGCACCTTCTTTGTAATTTTACCATATTTCTTAATAAATGCTGGTAACTCATATATGTAAATACCATATCTTAGGATAAACGTGGTACCTACTTTACAACTTTACCATTATTCATAATAAATGCATGAAAAATAATTATAAAACATCCATTTTAAGACAAATGTTGCACTTTCTTTGTAATTTTTCCGTATTTCTTAATAAATGCGGGTAAATCATTTATACAAATCTAATATTTTAGGATAAATGTGGTTTCTACTTTGTAAATTTACCACATTTCATATAAATACATTAAAAACTATTATATCATACACATTTTAAGACAAATTTTGCACTTACTTTGTATATTTACCGCATTTCTTAATAAAGGGTGGTCAAACACGTTTACAAATACCATATTTTAGGACACATGTGGTACCTACTTTAAAAACCATACCACATTTCGTAATAAATGCATGAAAAACAATTATAACACATCCATTTTAAGACGATCGTTGCACCTTATTTGTAATTTTACCGCATTTCTTAATAAATGCAGGAAAAACATGTATACAAATACCCTATTTTAGGATAAATGTGGTATCTACTTTGTAACTTTACCATATTTCATTTGAATGCTTGAAAATCAATTATAACACATCCATTTTAAGACAAATGTTGCACTTTCTTTGTAATTTTATCGCATTTCTTAATAAATGCGGGTAAAACATGTATACAAATACCATATTTTTGGATAAATGTGGTATCTAATTTGTAAATTTAGCATATTTCATACAAATGTGTGAAAAATAATTATAACACATCCATTTTAAGACAAATGTTGCACCTTCTTTATAATTTTACCGCATTTCTTAATAACTACGGGTAAAACCTGTATACAAATACTATATTTTAGGATAAATGTGGAACCTACTTTACAACTTTATCACATTTCATAATAAATGCTTGAAAAACAATTATAACACATCCATTTTAAGACAAATGTTTCACCTTCTTTGTAATTTTACAAAACATGTATACAAATATTATATTTTATCATAAATGTGGTTTCTACTTTGTAAATTTACCACATTTCATATAAATGCATGAAAACCAATTATAACATATCCATTTTAAGACAAATGTTGCATTTTCTTTGTAATTTTAACGCATTTCTTAATACATGCGGGTAAAACATATATACAAATGCCATATTTTAGGATAAATGTGGTACCTATTTTACAACTTTACCATATTAAATAAACAAAGCGTATAAAATCAATTATAACACATCCATTTTAAAACATATGTTGCACCTTCTTTGTAATTTTACCGTATTTCTTAATAAATGTGGGTAAAACATATATACAAATACAATACTTTAGGATAAATGTGGTACCTACTTTACCATTTCAACACATTTCATAATAAATGCATGAAAAACAATTATAACACATCCATTTTAAGACTAATGTTGCACCTTCTTTATAATTTTACCGCATTTCTTAATAAATGCAGGAAAACATGTATACAAATACCCTATTTTAGGATAAATGTGGTATCTACTTTGTAACTTTACCATATTTCATATGAATGCATGAAAATCAATTATAACACATCCATTTTGAGACATATGTTGCACCTTCTTTGTAATTTTATCGCATTTCTTAATAAATGTGGGTAAAACATGTATACAAATATCATATTTTAGGATAAATGTGGTACCTGCTTTGTAACTTTACCACGTTTCATAATAAAATGCATGAAAAACAATTATAACTCCTCCATTTTAAGACAAATGTTGCACCTTCTTTGTAATTTTACCACATTTCTTAATAAATGCTGGTAACTCATATATGTAAATACCATATCTTAGGATAAACGTGGTACCTACTTTACAACTTTACCATTATTCATAATAAATGCATGAAAAATAATTATAAAACATCCATTTTAAGACAAATGTTGCACTTTCTTTGTAATTTTTCCGTATTTCTTAATAAATGCGGGTAAATCATATATACAAATCTTATATTTTAGGATAAATGTGGTTTCTACTTTGTAAATTTACCACATTTCATATAAATACATTAAAAACCATTATAACATACACATTTTAAGACAAATTTTGCACTTACTTTGTATATTTACCGCATTTCTTAATAAAGGGTGGTCAAACACGTTTACAAATACCATATTTTGGACACATGTGGTACCTACTTTAAAACCTTACCACATTTCGTAATAAATGCATGAAAAACAATTATAACACATCCATTTTAAGACAAATGGTGAATTTTTATTATAATTTTACCGCATTTCTTAATAAATGCGGGTAAAACATGTATACAAATACCATACTTTAGGATAAATGTGGTACCTACTTTACAATTTTACCACATTTCATAATAAATGCATGAAAAAAAATTATAACACATCCATTTTAAGACGATCGTTGCACCTTATTTGTAATTTTACCGCATTTCTTAATAAATGCAGGAAAAACATGTATACAAATACCCTATTTTAGGATAATTGTGGTATCTACTTTGTTACTTTACCATATTTCATTTGAATGCTTGAAAATCAATTATAACACATCCATTTTAAGACAAATGTTGCACTTTCTTTGTAATTTTATCGCATTTCTTAATAAATGCGGGTAAAACATGTATACAAATACCATATTTTTGGATAAATGTGGTATCTAATTTGTAAATTTAGCATATTTCATACAAATGTGTGAAAAATAATTATAACACATCCATTTTAAGACAAATGTTGCACCTTCTTTATAATTTTACCGCATTTCTTAATAACTACGGGTAAAACCTGTATACAAATACTATATTTTAGGATAAATGTGGAACCTACTTTACAACTTTATCACATTTCATAATAAATGCTTGAAAAACAATTATAACACATCCATTTTAAGACAAATGTTTCACCTTCTTTGTAATTTTACAAAACATGTATACAAATATTATATTTTATCATAAATGTGGTTTCTACTTTGTAAATTTACCACATTTCATATAAATGCATGAAAACCAATTATAACATATCCATTTTAAGACAAATGTTGCATTTTCTTTGTAATTTTAACGCATTTCTTAATACATGCGGGTAAAACATATATACAAATGCCATATTTTAGGATAAATGTGGTACCTATTTTACAACTTTACCATATTAAATAAACAAAGCGTATAAAATCAATTATAACACATCCATTTTAATACATATGTTGCACCTTCTTTGTAATTTTACCGTATTTCTTAATAAATGTGGGTAAAACATATATACAAATACAATACTTTAGGATAAATGTGGTACCTACTTTACCATTTCAACACATTTCATAATAAATGCATGAAAAACAATTATAACACATCCATTTTAAGACTAATGTTGCACCTTCTTTATAATTTTACCGCATTTCTTAATAAATGCAGGAAAAACATGTATACAAATACCCTATTTTAGGATAAATGTGGTATCTACTTTGTAACTTTACCATATTTCATATGAATGCATGAAAATCAATTATAACACATCCATTTTGAGACATATGTTGCACCTTCTTTGTAATTTTATCGCATTTCTTAATAAATGTGGGTAAAACATGTATACAAATATCATATTTTAGGATAAATGTGGTACCTGCTTTGCAACTTTACCACGTTTCATAATAATATGCATGAAAACAATTATAACTCCTCCATTTTAAGACAAATGTTGCACCTTCTTTGTAATTTTACCACATTTCTTAATAAATGCTGGTAACTCATATATGTAAATACCATATCTTAGGATAAACGTGGTACCTACTTTACAACTTTACCATTATTCATAATAAATGCATGAAAAATAATTATAAAACATCCATTTTAAGACAAATGTTGCACTTTCTTTGTAATTTTTCCGTATTTCTTAATAAATGCGGGTAAATCATATATACAAATCTTATATTTTAGGATAAATGTGGTTTCTACTTTGTAAATTTACCACATTTCATATAAATACATTAAAAACCATTATAACATACACATTTTAAGACAAATTTTGCACTTACTTTGTATATTTACCGCATTTCTTAATAAAGGGTGGTCAAACACGTTTACAAATACCATATTTTTGGACACATGTGGTACCTACTTTAAAACCTTACCACATTTCGTAATAAATGCATGAAAAACAATTATAACACATCCATTTTAAGACAAATGGTGAATTTTCATTATAATTTTACCGCATTTCTTAATAAATGCGGGTAAAACATGTATACAAATACCATACTTTAGGATAAATGTGGTACCTACTTTACAATTGTACCACATTTCATAATAAATGCATGAAAAAAAATTATAACACATCCATTTTAAGACGATCGTTGCACCTTATTTGTAATTTTACCGCATTTCTTAATAAATGCAGGAAAAACATGTATACAAATACCCTATTTTAGGATAAATGTGGTATCTACTTTGTTACTTTACCATATTTCATTTGAATGCTTGAAAATCAATTATAACACATCCATTTTAAGACAAATGTTGCACTTTCTTTGTAATTTTATCGCATTTCTTAATAAATGCGGGTAAAACATGTATACAAATACCATATTTTTGGATAAATGTGGTATCTAATTTGTAAATTTAGCATATTTCATACAAATGTGTGAAAAATAATTATAACACATCCATTTTAAGACAAATGTTGCACCTTCTTTATAATTTTACCGCATTTCTTAATAACTACGGGTAAAACCTGTATACAAATACTATATTTTAGGATAAATGTGGAACCTACTTTACAACTTTATCACATTTCATAATAAATGCTTGAAAAACAATTATAACACATCCATTTTATTACGAAATGTGGTAAGGTTGTAAAGTAGGTACCACATTTATCCTAAAATATGGTATTTGTATACATGTTTTATCCGCATTTATTAAGAAATGCGGTAAAATTACAAAGAAGGTGCAACATATGTCTTAAAATGGATGTGTTATAATTGATGTTCATGCATTCATATGAAATATGGTAAAGTTACAAAGTAGATACCACATTTATCCTAAAATATGGTATTTGTATACATGTTTTTCCTGCATTTATTAAGAAATGCGGTAAAATTACAAATAAGCTGCAACGATCGTCTTAAAATGGAAGTGTTATAATTGTTTTTCATCCATTTATTATGAAATGTGGTAAAATTATAAAGTAGGTACCACATTTATCCTAAAGCATGGTATTTGTATACATCTTTTACCCGCATTTATTAGGAAATGCGGTAAAATTACAATTAAAATACACCATTTGTCTTAAAATGGATGTGTTATAATTGTTTTTCATGCATTTATTACGAAATGTGGTAAGGTTGTAAAGTAGGTACCACATTTATCCTAAAATATGGTATTTGTATACATGTTTTACCCGCATTTATTAAGAAATGCGTTAAAATTACAAAGAAAGTGCAACATTTGTCTTAAAATGGAAGTGTTATAATTGTTTTTCATGCATTTATTATGAAATGTGGAAAAATTGTAAAGTAGGTACCACATTTATCCTAAAAGATGGTATTTGTATACATGTTTTACCCGCATTTATTAGGAAATGCGGTAAAATTACAATGAAAATTCCCCATTTGTCTTAAAATGGATGTGTTATAAGTGTTTTTCATGCATTTATTACGAAATGTGGTAAGGTTGTAAAGTAGGTACCACATTTATCCTAAAATATGGTATTTGTATACATGTTTTATCCGCATTTATTAAGAAATGCGGTAAAATTACAAAGAAAGTGCAACATTTGTCTTAAAATGGAAGTGTTATAATTGTTTTTCATGCATTTATTATGAAATATGCTAAAGTTATAATGTAGGTACCACACTTATCCTAAAAATGGCATTTGTATATATGTTTTACCCGCATGTATTAAGAAATGCGATAAAATTACAAAGAAGGTGCAACATTTTTCTTAAAATGGAGGTGTTTTAATTGTTTTTCATGCATTTTATTATGAAATGTGGTTAAGTTGCAAAGTAGGTACAAAATTTATCCTAAAATATGGTATTTGTATACATGTTTTCCCCACATTTATTAAGAAATGCGATAAAATTACAAAGAAGGTGCAACATATGTCTTAAAATGGATGTGTTATAATTGATGTTCATGCATTCATATGAAATATGGTAAAGTTACAAAGTAGATACCACATTTATCCTAAAATATGGTATTTGTATACATGTTTTTCCTGCATTTATTAAGAAATGCGGTAAAATTACAAATAAGCTGCAACGGTCGTCTTAAAATGGATGTGTTATAATTGTTTTTCATGCATTTATTACGAAATGTGGTAAGGTTGTAAAGTAGGTACCACATTTATCCTAAAATATGGTATTTGTATACATGTTTTATCCGCATTTATTAAGAAATGCGGTAAAATTACAATGAAAATACACCATTTGTCTTAAAATGGATGTGTTATAATTGTTTTTCATGCATTTATTACGAAATGTGGTAAGGTTGTAAAGTAGGTACCACATTTATCCTAAAATATGGTATTTGTATACATGTTTTACCCGCATTTATTAAGAAATGCGGTAAAATTACAAAGAAAGTGCAACATTTGTCTTAAAATGGAAGTGTTATAATTGTTTTTCATGCATTTATTATGAAATGTGGAAAAATTGTAAAGTAGGTACCACATTTATCCTAAAAGATGGTATTTGTATACATGTTTTACCCGCATTTATTAGGAAATGCGGTAAAATTACAATGAAAATCCCCATTTGTCTTAAAATGGATGTGTTATAATTGTTTTTCATGCATTTATTACGAAATGTGGTAAGGTTGTAAAGTAGGTACCACATTTATCCTAAAATATGGTATTTGTATACATGTTTTATCCGCATTTATTAAGAAATGCGGTAAAATTACAAAGAAGGTGCAACATATGTCTTAAAATGGATGTGTTATAATTGATGTTCATGCATTCATATGAAATACGGTAAAGTTACAAAGTAGATACCACATTTATCCTAAAATATGGTATTTGTATACATGTTTTCCTGCATTTATTAAGAAATGCGGTAAAATTACAAATAAGCTGCAACGATCGTCTTAAAATGGAAGTGTTATAATTGTTTTTCATCCATTTATTATGAAATGTGGTAAAATTATAAAGTAGGTACCACATTTATCCTAAAGCATGGTATTTGTATACATCTTTTACCCGCATTTATTAGGAAATGCGGTAAAATTACAATTAAAATAAACCATTTGTCTTAAAATGGATGTGTTATAATTGTT
This sequence comes from Lathyrus oleraceus, assembly GCF_024323335.1. Taxonomy (NCBI): domain Eukaryota; kingdom Viridiplantae; phylum Streptophyta; class Magnoliopsida; order Fabales; family Fabaceae; genus Lathyrus; species Lathyrus oleraceus. The sequence continues at coordinate 20,458 of NW_026112457.1, forward strand.
TTTCATGCATTTATTACGAAATGTGGTAAGGTTGTAAAGTAGGTACCACATTTATCCTAAAATATGGTATTTGTATACATGTTTTACCCGCATTTATTAAGAAATGCGTTAAAATTATAAAGAAAGTGCAACATTTGTCTTAAAATGGAAGTGTTATAATTGTTTTTCATGCATTTATTATGAAATGTGGAAAAATTGTAAAGTAGGTACCACATTTATCCTAAAAGATGGTATTTGTATACATGTTTTACCCGCATTTATTAGGAAATGCGGTAAAATTACAATGAAAATTCCCCATTTGTCTTAAAATGGATGTGTTATAATTGTTTTTCATGCATTTATTACGAAATGTGGTAAGGTTGTAAAGTAGGTACCACATTTATCCTAAAATATGGTATTTGTGTACATGTTTTACCCGCATTTATTAAGAAATGCGGTAAAATTACAAAGAAAGTGCAACATTTGTCTTAAAATGGAAGTGTTATAATTGTTTTTCATGCATTTATTATGAAATGTGGAAAAATTGTAAAGTAGGTACCACATTTATCCTAAAAGATGGTATTTGTATACATGTTTTACCCGCATTTATTAGGAAATGCGGTAAAATTACAATGAAAATTCCCCATTTGTCTTAAAATGGATGTGTTATAATTGTTTTTCATGCATTTATTACGAAATGTGGTAAGGTTGTAAAGTAGGTACCACATTCATCCTAAAATTTGGTATTTGTATACATGTTTTATCCGCATTTATTAAGAAATGCGGTAAAATTACAAAGAAGGTGCAACATATGTCTTAAAATGGATGTGTTATAATTGATGTTCATGCATTCATATGAAATATGGTAAAGTTACAAAGTAGATACCACATTTATCCTAAAATATGGTATTTGTATACATGTTTTTCCTGCATTTATTAAGAAATGCGGTAAAATTACAAATAAGCTGCAACGATCGTCTTAAAATGGAAGTGTTATAATTGTTTTTCATCCATTTATTATGAAATGTGGTAAAATTATAAAGTAGGTACCACATTTATCCTAAAGCATGGTATTTGTATACATCTTTTACCCGCATTTATTAGGAAATGCGGTAAAATTACAATTAAAATAAACCATTTGTCTTAAAATGGATGTGTTATAATTGTTTTTCATGCATTTATTACGAAATGTGGTAAGGTTGTAAAGTAGGTACCACATTTATCCTAAAATATGGTATTTGTATACATGTTTTTCCTGCATTTATTAAGAAATGCGGTAAAATTACAAATAAGCTGCAACGATCGTCTTAAAATGGAAGTGTTATAATTGTTTTTCATCCATTTATTATGAAATGTGGTAAAATTATAAAGTAGGTACCACATTTATCCTAAAGCATGGTATTTGTATACATCTTTTACCCGCATTTATTAGGAAATGCGGTAAAATTACAATTAAAATAAACCATTTGTCTTAAAATGGATGTGTTATAATTGTTTTTCATGCATTTATTACGAAATGTGGTAAGGTTGTAAAGTAGGTACCACATTTATCCTAAAATATGGTATTTGTATACATGTTTTACCCGCATTTATTAAGAAATGCGTTAAAATTACAAAGAAAGTGCAACATTTGTCTTAAAATGGAAGTGTTATAATTGTTTTTCATGCATTTATTATGAAATGTGGAAAAATTGTAAAGTAGGTACCACATTTATCCTAAAAGATGGTATTTGTATACATGTTTTACCCGCATTTATTAGGAAATGCGGTAAAATTACAATGAAAATTCCCCATTTGTCTTAAAATGGATGTGTTATAATTGTTTTTCATGCATTTATTACGAAATGTGGTAAGGTTGTAAAGTAGGTACCACATTTATCCTAAAATATGGTATTTGTATACATGTTTTACCCGCATTTATTAAGAAATGCGGTAAAATTACAAAGAAAGTGCAACATTTGTCTTAAAATGGAAGTGTTATAATTGTTTTTCATGCATTTATTATGAAATGTGGAAAAATTGTAAAGTAGTTACCACATTTATCCTAAAAGATGGTATTTGTATACATGTTTTACCCGCATTTATTAGGAAATGCGGTAAAATTACAATGAAAATCCCCATTTGTCTTAAAATGGATGTGTTATAATTGTTTTTCATGAATTTATTACGAAATGTGGTAAGGTTGTAAAGTAGGTACCACATTTATCCTAAAATATGGTATTTGTATACATGTTTTATCCGCATTTATTAAGAAATGCGGTAAAAGTACAAAGAAGGTGCAATATATGTCTTAAAATGGATGTGTTATAATTGATGTTCATGCATTCATATGAAATATGGTAAAGTTACAAAGTAGATACCACATTTATCCTAAAATATGGTATTTGTATACATGTTTTTCCTGCATTTATTAAGAAATGCGTTAAAATTACAAAGAAAGTGCAACATTTGTCTTAAAATGGAAGTGTTATAATTGTTTTTCATGCATTTATTATGAAATGTGGAAAAATTGTAAAGTAGGTACCACATTTATCCTAAAAGATGGTATTTGTATACATGTTTTACCCGCATTTATTAGGAAATGCGGTAAAATTACAATGAAAATTCCCCATTTGTCTTAAAATGGATGTGTTATAATTGTTTTTCATGCATTTATTACGAAATGTGGTAAGGTTGTAAAGTAGGTACCACATTTATCCTAAAATATGGTATTTGTATACATGTTTTACCCGCATTTATTAAGAAATGCGGTAAAATTACAAAGAAAGTGCAACATTTGTCTTAAAATGGAAGTGTTATAATTGTTTTTCATGAATTTATTATGAAATATATTAAATTGTAATGTAGGTACCACATTTATCCTAAAAAATGGCATTTGTATATATGTTTTACCCGCATGTATTAAGAAATGCGATAAAATTACAAAGAAGGTGCAACATTTTTCTTAAAATGGAGGTGTTTTAATTGTTTTTCATGCATTTTATTATGAAATGTGGTTAAGGTTGTAAAGTAGGTACGACATTTATCCTAAAATATGGTATTTGTATACATGTTTTATCCGCATTTATTAAGAAATGCGTTAAAATTACAAAGAAAGTGCAACATTTGTCTTAAAATGGAAGTGTTATAATTGTTTTTCATGCATTTATTATGAAATGTGGAAAAATTGTAAAGTAGGTACCACATTTATCCTAAAAGATGGTATTTGTATACATGTTTTACCCGCATTTATTAGGAAATGCGGTAAAATTACAATGAAAATTCCCCATTTGTCTTAAAATGGATGTGTTATAATTGTTTTTCATGCATTTATTACGAAATGTGGTAAGGTTGTAAAGTAGGTACCACATTTATCCTAAAATATGGTATTTGTATACATGTTTTACCCGCATTTATTAAGAAATGCGGTAAAATTACAAAGAAAGTGCAACATTTGTCTTAAAATGGAAGTGTTATAATTGTTTTTCATGCATTTATTATGAAATGTGGAAAAATTGTAAAGTAGTTACCACATTTATCCTAAAAGATGGTATTTGTATACATGTTTTACCCGCATTTATTAGGAAATGCGGTAAAATTACAATGAAAAATCCCCATTTGTCTTAAAATGGATGTGTTATAATTGTTTTTCATGAATTTATTACGAAATGTGGTAAGGTTGTAAAGTAGGTACCACATTTATCCTAAAATATGGTATTTGTATACATGTTTTATCCGCATTTATTAAGAAATGCGGTAAAAGTACAAAGAAGGTGCAATATATGTCTTAAAATGGATGTGTTATAATTGATGTTCATGCATTCATATGAAATATGGTAAAGTTACAAAGTAGATACCACATTTATCCTAAAATATGGTATTTGTATACATGTTTTTCCTGCATTTATTAAGAAATGCGTTAAAATTACAAAGAAAGTGCAACATTTGTCTTAAAATGGAAGTGTTATAATTGTTTTTCATGCATTTATTATGAAATGTGGAAAATTGTAAAGTAGGTACCACATTTATCCTAAAAGATGGTATTTGTATACATGTTTTACCCGCATTTATTAGGAAATGCGGTAAAATTACAATGAAAATTCCCCATTTGTCTTAAAATGGATGTGTTATAATTGTTTTTCATGCATTTATTACGAAATGTGGTAAGGTTGTAAAGTAGGTACCACATTTATCCTAAAATATGGTATTTGTATACATGTTTTACCCGCATTTATGAAGAAATGCGGTAAAATTACAAAGAAAGTGCAACATTTGTCTTAAAATGGAAGTGTTATAATTGTTTTTCATGAATTTATTATGAAATATATTAAATTGTAATGTAGGTACCACATTTATCCTAAAAAATGGCATTTGTATATATGTTTTACCCGCATGTATTAAGAAATGCGATAAAATTACAAAGAAGGTGCAACATTTTTCTTAAAATGGAGGTGTTTTAATTGTTTTTCATGCATTTTATTATCAAATGTGGTTAAGGTTGTAAAGTAGGTACGACATTTATCCTAAAATATGGTATTTGTATACATGTTTTACCCGCATTTATTAAGAAATGCGGTAAAATTACAAAGAAAGTGCAACATTTGTCTTAAAATGGAAGTGTTATAATTGTTTTTCATGCATTTATTATGAAATGTGGAAAAATTGTAAAGTAGGTACCACATTTATCCTAAAAGATGGTATTTGTATACATGTTTTACCCGCATTTATTAGGAAATGCGGTAAAATTACAATGAAAATTCCCCATTTGTCTTAAAATGGATGTGTTATAATTGTTTTTCATGCATTTATTACGAAATGTGGTAAGATTGTAAAGTAGGTACAACATGTATTCTAAATAATGGTATTTGTATACATGTTTTACCCGCATTTATTAAGAAATGCGGTAAAATTACAAAGAAAGTGCAACATTTGTCTTAAAATGGAAGTGTTATAATTGTTTTTCATGCATTTATTATGAAATGTGGAAAAATTGTAAAGTAGGTACCACATTTATCCTAAAAGATGGTATTTGTATACATGTTTTACCCGCATTTATTAGGAAATGCGGTAAAATTACAATGAAAATTCCCCATTTGTCTTAAAATGGATGTGTTATAATTGTTTTTCATGCATTTATTACGAAATGTGGTAAGGTTGTAAAGTAGGTACCACATTTATCCTAAAATATGGTATTTGTATACATGTTTTATCCGCATTTATTAAGAAATGCGGTAAAAGTACAAAGAAGGTGCAACATATGTCTTAAAATGGATGTGTTATAATTGATGTTCATGCATTCATATGAAATATGGTAAAGTTACAAAGTAGATACCACATTTATCCTAAAATATGGTATTTGTATACATGTTTTTCCTGCATTTATTAAGAAATGCGGTAAAATTACAAATAAGCTGCAACGATCGTCTTAAAATGGATGTGTTATAATTGTTTTTCATCCATTTATTATGAAATGTGGTAAAATTATAAAGTAGGTACCACATTTATCCTAAGGCATGGTATTTGTATACATCTTTTACCCGCATTTATTAGGAAATGCGGTAAAATTACAATGAAAATACACCATTTGTCTTAAAATGGATGTGTTATAATTGTTTTTCATGCATTTATTACGAAATGTGGTAAGGTTGTAAAGTAGGTACCACATTTATCCTAAAATATGGTATTTGTATACATGTTTTACCCGCATTTATTAAGAAATGCGGTAAAATTACAAAGAAAGTGCAACATTTGTCTTAAAATGGAAGTGTTATAATTGTTTTTCATGCATTTATTATGAAATGTGGAAAAATTGTAAAGTAGGTACCACATTTATCCTAAAAGATGGTATTTGTATACATGTTTTACCCGCATTTATTAGGAAATGCGGTAAAATTACAATGAAAATTCCCCATTTGTCTTAAAATGGATGTGTTATAATTGTTTTTCATGCATTTATTACGAAATGTGGTAAGGTTGTAAAGTAGGTACCACATTTATCCTAAAATATGGTATTTGTATACATGTTTTATCCGCATTTATTAAGAAATGCGGTAAAAGTACAAAGAAGGTGCAACATATGTCTTAAAATGGATGTGTTATAATTGATGTTCATGCATTCATATGAAATATGGTAAAGTTACAAAGTAGATACCACATTTATCCTAAAATATGGTATTTGTATACATGTTTTTCCTGCATTTATTAAGAAATGCGGTAAAATTACAAATAAGCTGCAACGATCGTCTTAAAATGGATGTGTTATAGTTGTTTTTCATCCATATATTATGAAATGTGGTAAAATTATAAAGTAGGTACCACATTTATCCTAAAGCATGGTATTTGTATACATGTTTTACCCGCATTTATTAGGAAATGCGGTAAAATTACAATGAAAATTCCCCATTTGTCTTAAAATGGATGTGTTTTAATTGTTTTTCATGCATTTTATTATGAAATGTGGTTAAGGTTGTAAAGTAGGTACGACATTTATCCTAAAATATGGTATTTGTATACATGTTTTACCCGCATTTATTAAGAAATGCGGTAAAATTACAAAGAAAGTGCAACATTTGTCTTAAAATGGAAGTGTTATAATTGTTTTTCATGCATTTATTATGAAATGTGGAAAAATTGTAAAGTAGGTACCACATTTATCCTAAAAGATGGTATTTGTATACATGTTTTACCCGCATTTATTAGGAAATGCGGTAAAATTACAATGAAAATTCCCCATTTGTCTTAAAATGGATGTGTTATAATTGTTTTTCATGCATTTATTACGAAATGTGGTAAGATTGTAAAGTAGGTACAACATGTATTCTAAATATGGTATTTGTATACATGTTTTACCCGCATTTATTAAGAAATGCGGTAAAATTACAAAGAAAGTGCAACATTTGTCTTAAAATGGAAGTGTTATAATTGTTTTTCATGCATTTATTATGAAATGTGGAAAATTGTAAAGTAGGTACCACATTTATCCTAAAAGATGGTATTTGTATACATGTTTTACCCGCATTTATTAGGAAATGCGGTAAAATTACAATGAAAATTCCCCATTTGTCTTAAAATGGATGTGTTATAATTGTTTTTCATGCATTTATTACGAAATGTGGTAAGGTTGTAAAGTAGGTACCACATTTATCCTAAAATATGGTATTTGTATACATGTTTTATCCGCATTTATTAAGAAATGCGGTAAAAGTACAAAGAAGGTGCAACATATGTCTTAAAATGGATGTGTTATAATTGATGTTCATGCATTCATATGAAATATGGTAAAGTTACAAAGTAGATACCACATTTATCCTAAAATATGGTATTTGTATACATGTTTTTCCTGCATTTATTAAGAAATGCGGTAAAATTACAAATAAGCTGCAACGATCGTCTTAAAATGGATGTGTTATAATTGTTTTTCATCCATTTATTATGAAATGTGGTAAAATTATAAAGTAGGTACCACATTTATCCTAAGGCATGGTATTTGTATACATCTTTTACCCGCATTTATTAGGAAATGCGGTAAAATTACAATGAAAATACACCATTTGTCTTAAAATGGATGTGTTATAATTGTTTTTCATGCATTTATTACGAAATGTGGTAAGGTTGTAAAGTAGGTACCACATTTATCCTAAAATATGGTATTTGTATACATGTTTTACCCGCATTTATTAAGAAATGCGGTAAAATTACAAAGAAAGTGCAACATTTGTCTTAAAATGGAAGTGTTATAATTGTTTTTCATGCATTTATTATGAAATGTGGAAAAATTGTAAAGTAGGTACCACATTTCTCCTAAAAGATGGTATTTGTATACATGTTTTACCCGCATTTATTAGGAAATGCGGTAAAATTACAATGAAAATTCCCCATTTGTCTTAAAATGGATGTGTTATAATTGTTTTTCATGCATTTATTACGAAATGTGGTAAGGTTGTAAAGTAGGTACCACATTTATCCTAAAATATGGTATTTGTATACATGTTTTATCCGCATTTATTAAGAAATGCGGTAAAAGTACAAAGAAGGTGCAACATATGTCTTAAAATGGATGTGTTATAATTGATGTTCATGCATTCATATGAAATATGGTAAAGTTACAAAGTAGATACCACATTTATCCTAAAATATGGTATTTGTATACATGTTTTCCTGCATTTATTAAGAAATGCGGTAAAATTACAAATAAGCTGCAACGATCGTCTTAAAATGGATGTGTTATAGTTGTTTTTCATCCATATATTATGAAATGTGGTAAAATTATAAAGTAGGTACCACATTTATCCTAAAGCATGGTATTTGTATACATGTTTTACCCGCATTTATTAGGAAATGCGGTAAAATTACAATGAAAATTCCCCATTTGTCTTAAAATGGATGTGTTATAATTGTTTTTCATGCATTTATTACGAAATGTGGTAAGGTTGTAAAGTAGGTACCACATTTATCCTAAAATATGGTATTTGTATACATGTTTTATCCGCATTTATTAAGAAATGCGTTAAAATTACAAAGAAAGTGCAACATTTGTCTTAAAATGGAAGTGTTATAATTGTTTTTCATGCATTTATTATGAAATGTGGAAAATTGTAAAGTAGGTACCACATTTATCCTAAAAGATGGTATTTGTATACATGTTTTACCCGCATTTATTAGGAAATGCGGTAAAATTACAATGAAAATTCCCCATTTGTCTTAAAATGGATGTGTTATAATTGTTTTTCATGCATTTATTACGAAATGTGGTAAGGTTGTAAAGTAGGTACCACATTTATCCTAAAATATGGTATTTGTATACATGTTTTACCCGCATTTATTAAGAAATGCGGTAAAATTACAAAGAAAGTGCAACATTTGTCTTAAAATGGAAGTGTTATAATTGTTTTTCATGCATTTATTATGAAATGTGGAAAAATTGTAAAGTAGGTACCACATTTATCCTAAAAGATGGTATTTGTATACATGTTTTACCCGCATTTATTAGGAAATGCGGTAAAATTACAATGAAAATTCCCCATTTGTCTTAAAATGGATGTGTTATAATTGTTTTTCATGCATTTATTACGAAATGTGGTAAGGTTGTAAAGTAGGTACCACATTTATCCTAAAATTGGTATTTGTATACATGTTTTATCCGCATTTATTAAGAAATGCGGTAAAATTACAAAGAAGGTGCAACATATGTCTTAAAATGGATGTGTTATAATTGATGTTCATGCATTCATATGAAATATGGTAAAGTTACAAAGTAGATACCACATTTATCCTAAAATATGGTATTGTATACATGTTTTTCCTGCATTTATTAAGAAATGCGGTAAAATTACAAATAAGCTGCAACGATCGTCTTAAAATGGAGTGTTATAATTGTTTTTCATCCATTTATTATGAAATGTGGTAAAATTATAAAGTAGGTACCACATTTATCCTAAAGCATGGTATTTGTATACATCTTTTACCCGCATTTATTAGGAAATGCGGTAAAATTACAATTAAAATAAACCATTTGTCTTAAAATGGATGTGTTATAATTGTTTTTCATGCATTTATTACGAAATGTGGTAAGGTTGTAAAGTAGGTACCACATTTATCCTAAAATATGGTATTTGTATACATGTTTTACCCGCATTTATTAAGAAATGCGGTTAAAATTACAAAGAAAGTGCAACATTTGTCTTAAAATGGAAGTGTTATAATTGTTTTTCATGCATTTATTATGAAATGTGGAAAAATTGTAAAGTAGGTACCACATTTATCCTAAAAGATGGTATTTGTATACATGTTTTACCCGCATTTATTAGGAAATGCGGTAAAATTACAATGAAAATTCCCCATTTGTCTTAAAATGGATGTGTTATAATTGTTTTTCATGCATTTATTACGAAATGTGGTAAGGTTGTAAAGTAGGTACCACATTTATCCTAAAATATGGTATTTGTATACATGTTTTACCCGCATTTATTAAGAAATGCGGTAAAATTACAAAGAAAGTGCAACATTTGTCTTAAAATGGAAGTGTTATAATTGTTTTTCATGCATTTATTATGAAATGTGGAAAAATTGTAAAGTAGTTACCACATTTATCCTAAAAGATGGTATTTGTATACATGTTTTACCCGCATTTATTAGGAAATGCGGTAAAATTACAATGAAAAATCCCCATTTGTCTTAAAATGGATGTGTTATAATTGTTTTTCATGCATTTATTACGAAATGTGGTAAGGTTGTAAAGTAGGTACCACATTTATCCTAAAATATGGTATTTGTATACATGTTTTACCCGCATTTATTAAGAAATGCGGTAAAAGTACAAAGAAGGTGCAAGATATGTCTTAAAATGGATGTGTTATAATTGATGTTCATGCATTCATATGAAATATGGTAAAGTTACAAAGTAGATACCACATTTATCCTAAAATATGGTATTTGTATACATGTTTTTCCTGCATTTATTAAGAAATGCGTTAAAATTACAAAGAAAGTGCAACATTTGTCTTAAAATGGAAGTGTTATAATTGTTTTTCATGCATTTATTATGAAATGTGGAAAAATTGTAAAGTAGGTACCACATTTATCCTAAAAGATGGTATTTGTATACATGTTTTACCCGCATTTATTAGGAAATGCGGTAAAATTACAATGAAAATTCCCCATTTGTCTTAAAATGGATGTGTTATAATTGTTTTTCATGCATTTATTACGAAATGTGGTAAGGTTGTAAAGTAGGTACCACATTTATCCTAAAATATGGTATTTGTATACATGTTTTACCCGCATTTATGAAGAAATGCGGTAAAATTACAAAGAAAGTGCAACATTTGTCTTAAAATGGAAGTGTTATAATTGTTTTTCATGAATTTATTATGAAATATATTAAATTGTAATGTAGGTACCACATTTATCCTAAAAAATGGCATTTGTATATATGTTTTACCCGCATGTATTAAGAAATGCGATAAAATTACAAAGAAGGTGCAACATTTTTCTTAAAATGGAGGTGTTTTAATTGTTTTTCATGCATTTATTATGAAATGTGGTTAAGGTTGTAAAGTAGGTACGACATTTATCCTAAAATATGGTATTTGTATACATGTTTTACCCGCATTTATTAAGAAATGCGGTAAAATTACAAAGAAAGTGCAACATTTGTCTTAAAATGGAAGTGTTATAATTGTTTTTCATGCATTTATTATGAAATGTGGAAAAATTGTAAAGTAGGTACCACATTTATCCTAAAAGATGGTATTTGTATACATGTTTTACCCGCATTTATTAGGAAATACGGTAAAATTACAATGAAAATTCCCCATTTGTCTTAAAATGGATGTGTTATAATTGTTTTTCATGCATTTATTACGAAATGTGGTAAGATTGTAAAGTAGGTACAACATGTATTCTAAATAATGGTATTTGTATACATGTTTTACCCGCATTTATTAAGAAATGCGGTAAAATTACAAAGAAAGTGCAACATTTGTCTTAAAATGGAAGTGTTATAATTGTTTTTCATGCATTTATTATGAAATGTGGAAAAATTGTAAAGTAGGTACCACATTTATCCTAAAAGATGGTATTTGTATACATGTTTTACCCGCATTTATTAGGAAATGCGGTAAAATTACAATGAAATTCCCCATTTGTCTTAAAATGGATGTGTTATAATTGTTTTTCATGCATTTATTACGAAATGTGGTAAGGTTGTAAAGTAGGTACCACATTTATCCTAAAATATGGTATTTGTATACATGTTTTATCCGCATTTATTAAGAAATGCGGTAAAAGTACAAAGAAGGTGCAACATATGTCTTAAAATGGATGTGTTATAATTGATGTTCATGCATTCATATGAAATATGGTAAAGTTACAAAGTAGATACCACATTTATCCTAAAATATGGTATTTGTATACATGTTTTTCCTGCATTTATTAAGAAATGCGGTAAAATTACAAATAAGCTGCAACGATCGTCTTAAAATGGATGTGTTATAATTGTTTTTCATCCATTTATTATGAAATGTGGTAAAATTATAAAGTAGGTACCACATTTATCCTAAGGCATGGTATTTGTATACATCTTTTACCCGCATTTATTAGGAAATGCGGTAAAATTACAATGAAAATACACCATTTGTCTTAAAATGGATGTGTTATAATTGTTTTTCATGCATTTATTACGAAATGTGGTAAGGTTGTAAAGTAGGTACCACATTTATCCTAAAATATGGTATTTGTATACATGTTTTACCCGCATTTATTAAGAAATGCGGTAAAATTACAAAGAAAGTGCAACATTTGTCTTAAAATGGAAGTGTTATAATTGTTTTTCATGCATTTATTATGAAATGTGAAAAAATTGTAAAGTAGGTACCACATTTATCCTAAAAGATGGTATTTGTATACATGTTTTACCCGCATTTATTAGGAAATGCGGTAAAATTACAATGAAAATTCCCCATTTGTCTTAAAATGGATGTGTTATAATTGTTTTTCATGCATTTATTACGAAATGTGGTAAGGTTGTAAAGTAGGTACCACATTTATCCTAAAATATGGTATTTGTATACATGTTTTATCCGCATTTATTAAGAAATGCGGTAAAAGTACAAAGAAGGTGCAACATATGTCTTAAAATGGATGTGTTATAATTGATGTTCATGCATTCATATGAAATATGGTAAAGTTACAAAGTAGATACCACATTTATCCTAAAATATGGTATTTGTATACATGTTTTTCCTGCATTTATTAAGAAATGCGGTAAAATTACAAATAAGCTGCAACGATCGTCTTAAAATGGATGTGTTATAGTTGTTTTTCATCCATATATTATGAAATGTGGTAAAATTATAAAGTAGGTACCACATTTATCCTAAAGCATGGTATTTGTATACATGTTTTACCCGCATTTATTAGGAAATGCGGTAAAATTACAATGAAAATTCCCCATTTGTCTTAAAATGGATGTGTTATAAGTGTTTTTCATGCATTTATTACGAAATGTGGTAAGGTTGTAAAGTAGGTACCACATTTATCCTAAAATATGGTATTTGTATACATGTTTTATCCGCATTTATTAAGAAATGCGTTAAAATTACAAAGAAAGTGCAACATTTGTCTTAAAATGGAAGTGTTATAATTGTTTTTCATGCATTTCTTATGAAATGTGGAAAAATTGTAAAGTAGGTACCACATTTATCCTAAAAGATGGTATTTGTATACATGTTTTACCCGCATTTATTAGGAAATGCGGTAAAATTACAATGAAAATTCCCCATTTGTCTTAAAATGGATGTGTTATAATTGTTTTTCATGCATTTATTACGAAATGTGGTAAGGTTGTAAAGTAGGTACCACATTTATCCTAAAATATGGTATTTGTATACATGTTTTACCCGCATTTATGAAGAAATGCGGTAAAATTACAAAGAAAGTGCAACATTTGTCTTAAAATGGAAGTGTTATAATTGTTTTTCATGATTTATTATGAAATATATTAAATTGTAATGTAGGTACCACATTTATCCTAAAAAATGGCATTTGTATATATGTTTTACCCGCATGTATTAAGGAATGCAATAAAATTACAAAGAAGGTGCAACATTTTTCTTAAAATGGAGGTGTTTTAATTGTTTTTCATGCATTTTATTATGAAATGTGGTTAAGGTTGTAAAGTAGGTACGACATTTATCCTAAAATATGGTATTTGTATACATGTTTTACCCGCATTTATTAAGAAATGCGGTAAAATTACAAAGAAAGTGCAACATTTGTCTTAAAATGGAAGTGTTATAATTGTTTTTCATGCATTTATTATGAAATATGGTAAAGTTACAAAGTAGGTACCACATTTATCCTAAAATATGGTATTTGTATACATGTTTTTCCTGCATTTATTAAGAAATGCGGTAAAATTACAAATAAGCTGCAACGATCGTCTTAAAATGGATGTGTTATAATTGTTTTTCATGCATTTATTATGAAATGTGGTAAAATTGTAAAGTAGGTACCACATTTATCCTAAAGCATGGTATTTGTATACATGTTTTACCCGCATTTATTTGGAAATGCGGTAAAATTACAATGAAAATTCACCATTTGTCTTAAAATGGATGTGTTATAACTGTTTTTCATGCATTTATTACGAAATATGGTAAGGTTGTAAAGTAGGTACCACATTTATCCTAAAATATGGTATTTGTATACATGTTTTAATCGAATTTATTAAGAAATGCGGTAAAATTACAAAGAAAGTGCAACATTTGTCTTAAAATGGAAGTGTTATAATTGTTTTTCATGCATTTATTATGAAATATGGTAAAGTTGTAATGTAGGTACCCCATTTATCCTAAAATATGGCATTTGTATATATGTTTTACCCGCATGTATTAAGAAATGCGGTAAAATTACAAAGAAGGTGCAACATTTTTCTTAAAATGGAGGTGTTTTAATTGTTTTTCATGCATTTTATTATGAAATGTGGTAAAGTTGCAAAGTAGGTACCACATTTATCCTAAAATATGGTATTTGTATACATGTTTTACCCACATTTATTAAGAAATGCGATAAAATTACAAAGAAGGTGCAACAAATGTCTTAAAATGGATGTGTTATAATTGATGTTCATGCATTCATATGAAATATGGTAAAGTTACAAAGTAGATACCACATTTATCCTAAAATATGGTATTTGTATAAATGTTTTTCCTGCATTTATTAAGAAATACGGTAAAATTACAAATAAGCTGCAACGATCGTCTTAAAATGGATGTGTTATAATTGTTTTTCATGCATTTATTACGAAATGTGGTAAGGTTGTAAAGTAGGTACCACATTTATCCTAAAATATGGTATTTGTATACATGTTTTACCCGCATTTATTAAGAAATGCGGTAAAATTAAAAAGAAAGTGCAACATTTGTCTTAAAATGGAAGTGTTATAATTGTTTTTCATGCATTTATTATGAAATATGGTAAAGTTGTAATGTAGGTACGACATTTATCCTAAAATATGGCATTTGTATATATGTTTTACCCGAATGTATTAAGAAATGCGGTAAAATTACAAAGAAGGTGTAACATTTTTCTTAAAATGGAGGTGTTTTAATTGTTTTTCATGCATTTTATTATGAAATGTGGTAAAGTTGCAAAGTAGGTACCACATTTATCCTAAAATATGGTATTTGTATACATGTTTTACCCACATTTATTAAGAAATGCGATAAAATTAAAAAGAAGGTGCAACATATGTCTTAAAATGGTATTTGTCTCTATAACTTCCCACGAATAATCCTCATTGCCTCCCAATAAACTCTTGCAACATAAAATATTCCTCATTCTACACTTGGTCCACATGCTCCAGCTTAGCTTATCTTTTGTTGGCTATCATCAACTAAACTTCTTAGAATACAAGACTCGCTGCTCAAAAATGTATGTTACTTTACATCCATCTCAAGACAAGGGATCCATTACACTTAGTTGTGACCATAATACTGCTATCACATACTTCTCTTAACACCAAGGTTAACTTCCTCTATTCCACTATGTAACACCCCAGACTGCTTTCAGGATTATCAACTAACCCCACAAATCAACACGGGCCTTTTTCAACATGTTTTATCCTCACTCGCACGCTTTTCAGGAAACTTCCCAGAAGGTCACCCATCCCAATACTACTCCAAGTCAAGCACGCTTAACTATGGAGTTCTTATTGATTAGGATACCGAAAAGAAGATGCATCTTGTTGATATAGGTAGTACCAATTAATCCTTATAAGCCTTCTTTCAACCATGTAGTCTCATACCTGCACAGCCTCAGGATCCCTCTCATTCCGATGTGAATTCGGTTTTTCCCCCAGAAGTTGCTAGGAGTGTCTCATTGTCATGCATCATGCATCGACAACCACTCCATCGCCCTCGGATGTTACATGTAACCACTCTTCGGCCTCTCCGACCTCGGGTGTTACACACTACATACTCTAGAAATCCTCGATGTGAACAATCATCAACTACACGCCCATAACTTTGTCTTAATGAATCTTAATGGTCCCATTGTGCCTCTATCTAAAATGTGCCCCATTGCAACAATTGTATTGCAACATCCACACTACTTCCGCACTCGGTGTTCACTTGTCTCCCTATGGTAATTCTCTCCGTTCCAATTACAAAAACCATTCTACTAGAAGTCCTTAAATCCAACTTAATTGCTCTTATCCTCAACCAGTTCTCATACAACCAAAACCCACTGGAGCTTCCATTACTATATAATGTGCGCTATCTGCCCCCAACACAAACTTTTATAATTGATCTTTAGGTAACTCATCATTCCATAATGGTCTCTTACTAACACTGAACCGCTGACGAGCTATCTCAAATCCGATTTCCCTTCTAAAACTGAACATACTTGGTTTATCTTCTAACCTCCATTTGGTCCATACATGTTTCACTTGGAATAGGCAACCATGTCCTCGAGTCACTTCTTAGACTTCACCACTACCTTAGGCTCCCAACAAAACTGAACGTCCTTATCCCTCAAGTCTTCAACCACTTGCAAGGTACCATTCCAAATATATATATTCCATTAAGTACTCTTGTTCTTCCAAAATATTTTAGTGGCCTTAGAAACTGAAACACTAATACACTACCTCACTTCCAGACCTTATGACATATGCGTAACATAACCATCCTTTCTACTTTACCATACGGAATTATTCACAATACTATTCCATATTAGTGAGTATATCTCACTCCACTAACAATCCACACCTTTCTCAAAGCTCTGACAATTCATCCAATAGAGATCCTCAATTTCTCAACTCCGTTAACACCGCAGAATCGCTTGAACGATACACTACTCTTCAATTCCATAATACCCAAATCACAACGCCTCTGAAACTTCAACTGGGCCATCTAGTTCTCCTTACTTTCTAACTCTTGGCTTGAGCCTATTCTCAAAGCGCAAGTTCAACCCACACTTCGGAGTCCTCGTGGTCGCTCAACCATGATCCTACCTACCATGCACATAATATTAGGTTGATCAGGCCCAATACTATATACAGTGATATTAAGAATCATGTTGGCTAAACACACATATGAGGCAGGAATAGATTTACTTATGATGTTTCAAGGCTAGGTCGAGAATCGATCTGCTCTGATACCAACTGTAACAACCCGTATAATATATATCTAGAATAATATCATACAAGTGTTAAATATTGGTACTGTCACAACATAAGTGCCTATTGGCATCAATATATATACATGTCCAAACTAAAACATCCATGGAACATGTTATACAATAATGCCTAAACAATAAAAATCTAAGAACTATGTACAATATCTTCATTGCACACAACTCCACAGCGGAAGATCATAATGAACAGCAACCCTTGAAACATCCATAACAGTTTCTCTTAGATTCAACCTGTAAAGAATACCTGAAAAAAAATAACAACAATGATGGGATGAGATAATAATCTCAGTGAGTTCTCCTATCCTATGGGTCCACTCGGCTCTACAGGGTTCTAATCAATGTTCAACTCATATCCAACTCAAGTCAACAAGGGAACGAAGATTTGAGCGATGGGGGACTATCTCGCAATTGTATGGCAACATGCATCTGAGTTCTCATAACTCAACCACGATCATTATTCAGATTCACGCAACATCGATCCCCAACCGGACCTACGTCTAGGCCAAGGCTTGGTTCACGCATGTCCGTATGATTCGACTTTCGCGGTGGATATCCGGTTCCCCTTTGGGACTCTAACCCACTTTTAAGAACCATCACCCGTATGGGACTCTAACCCACCTAGGGTATCTTTCATCGTATGGGACTCTAACCCACATAGGTGTCCACCTTTCCCCCATGTCCGCCATGGTTGGGGCTCAAACCCAATTGAGGCTCGAATCATTGGTCCCACATCCTAATGCTTACTCATCTAAGCATACCACAAGAGATGTGTACCACCACAGAAAATACACATTCTGAATACATGATCGGTTCCACAAATCATTGGTTCCACGAACCATAACAAATTCATAAATCACAGGTGACTTCATTCACCATAATATACAAATAATAACATGGCATGTTCCATACAATGCGTCTCATTTTCAATCATGGCAACAATTCGTCCACGACCTCACATAAGCATCGTACGAATGAATACCGTATTCTCGTACATGTATCTCACATGTTTCATAACCTAGATTATCTTTCTAAGTTATTAATCAAATTATTCTTCTAGGTTTCCTCACTCATTTTTGTAAGGTTTTTAAGCATGTTATTTCACCTTCCACATAACAACAATATTTAATTTTCATCATGATAAAATTCATGGCATTTATAAATCATATCCTATTTTATAACATGGAACAATAATAATAGTCCTTTACGTTATCTTTAGTCATGTTATTTCACAATCAACCATGTTTAACACCCATCATAAATATAATTCATTTAATTTGTAAGACACATAATATACTATAATATGATATCATAATAATAGCCTTTTTCATTATCTTACTAATGCATCCGTCCGCATCCAAAACGAAGCTATAATGCTCAATTAATTCATTAATCTATCTTAATCAAGATTTAGATTAATATTTATTCATTGCATAAGTATTCAACAACAACCTCTCTAGCCTAGTGGTAAGGCATGTACAGTTTCAAGGAAGTCCTGGGTTCGAACCCCACTGGTGACAAATTCTGCACAGACAGAAGATTTAATTGAAGATGATTTTCCATCTTCTTCCTTCCTCTTCTTCTCTTTCTCTTCTCTTCTTTCTTTTTCTTTCTCTTTATTTTTTCTCTTCCCAATTGATATTTTGTCTCTTTATTTAATTCTGTTTCAGTGATAACCGGTTAACCTAAACTGTAAAAATAGGAAAAATTTCAATTTCCATTAATTCTCAGTAACTTCTTTCCTTAAATAACTCCACTTCTTTTATTGAAGATGATTTTCCATCTTCTTCCTTCCTCTTCTTCTCTTTCTCTTCTCTTCTTTCTTTTTCTTTCTCTTTTCCTCTTTCTTTCTCTTTCTCTTCTTTTCCCTTTTCTGATAACTCTCTCCCTCCTTCTATCCTACCTACCACCTCTCTTCTTATCCACTTCTTCTTTTCTTTCTAACCACACAAAACACATATATATTATTTATATATCAAGTAGTAATACAAAATATCCCAATTGATATTTTGTCTCCCAGTGCCAATTGACCAATTATTAATGTTACCAAAAATATCCTCTCTTATACTTATTAATATTGGTCTGTCTCTTTATTAATAACTAATCCCTTCAGAGTTCACTAGTTACTCTATTGGTCCCAATTGACAACATTTAGATCACATAGGAGCTCCAATCGTTACAAATGATAATAGATAATTTACATAGGAACTCAATTGATCTCAACTGACAACTAATTGAGCATTTAAGGGAATATGGGATATTACATTTTTCATGCATTTATTATGAAATATGGTAAAGTTGTAATGTAGGTACCACAATTTCCTAGAAATGGCATTTGCATATATGTTTTACCCGCATGTATTAAGAAAAATGCGGTAAAGTTACAAAGAAGATGCAACATTTTTCTTAAAATGGAGGTGTTTTAATTGTTTTTCTTGCATTTTATTCTGAAATATGGTAATGTTCCAAAGTAGGTACCACATTTATCCTAAAATATGGTATTTGTATACATGTTTTACCACATTTATTAAGAAATGCGATAAAATTAAAAAGAAGGTGCAACATATGTCTTAAAATGGATGTGTTATAATTGATGTTTATGCATTCATATGAAATATGGTAAATTTACAAAGTAGATACCACATTTATCCTAAAATATGAAATTTGTATACATGTTTTTCCAGCTTTTATTAAGAAATACGGTAAAAGTACAAATAAGCTGCAACTATCGTCTTAAAATGGATGTGTTATAATGGTTTTTCATGCATTTATTATGAAATGTGGTAAAATTGTAAAGTAGGTACCACATTTATCCTAAAGTAAGGTATTTGTATACATGTTTTACCCGCATGTATTAAGAAATGCAGTAAAATTACAATGAAAATTCACCATTTGTCTTAAAACGGATGTGTTATAATTGTTTTTCATGCATTTATTACGAAATGTGGTAAGGTTATAAAGTAGGTACCATATTTATCCTAAAATATGGTATTTGTATACATGTTTTACCCGCATTTATTAAGAAATGCGGTAACATTACAAAGAAAGTGCAACATTTGTCTTAGAATGGAAGTGTTATAATTGTTTTTCATGCATTTATTATGAAATATGGTAAAGTTGTAATGTAGGTACCACATTTATCCTAAAATATGGCATTCGTATATATGTTTTACCCGCATGTATTAAGAAATGCGGTAAAATTACAAAGAAGGTGCAACATTTTTCTTAAAATGGAGGTGTTTTAATTGTTTTTCATGCATTTTATTATGAAATGTGGTAAAGTTGGAAAGTAGGTACCACATTTATCCTAAAATATGGTATTTGTATACATGTTTTACCCACATTTATTAAGAAATGCGATAAAATTACAAAGAAGGTGCAACATATGTCTTAAAATGGATGTGTTATAATTGATGTTCATGCATTCATATGAAATATGGTAAAGTTACAAAGTAGATACCACATTTATCCTAAAATATGGTATTTGTATACATGTTTTTCTTGCATTTATTAAGAAATGCGGTAAAATTACAAATAAGCTGCAATGATCGTCTTAAAATGGATGTGTTATAATTGTTTTTCATGCATTTATTATGAAATGTGGTAAAATTGTAAAGTAGGTACCACATTTATCCTAAAGCATGGTATTTGTATACATGTTTTACCCTCATTTATTTGGAAATGCGGTAAAATTACAATGAAAATTCACCATTTGTCTTAAAATGGATGTGTTATAATTGTTTTTCATGCATTTATTACGAAATGTGGTAAGGTTGTAAAGTAGGTACCACATTTATCCTAAAATATGGTATTTGTATACATGTTTTACCCGCATTTATTAAGAAATACGGTAAAATTACAAAGAAAGTGCAACATTTATCTTAAAATGGAAGTGATATAATTGTTTTTCATGCATTTATTATTAAATATGGTAAAGTTGTAATGTAGGTACCAAATTTATCCTAAAAAATGGCATTTGTATATATGTTTTACCCGCATGTATTAAGAAATGCGCTAAAATTACAAAGAAGGTTCAACATTTTTCTTAAAATGGAGGTGTTTTAATTGTTTTTCATGCATTTTATTATGAAATATGGTAAAGTTCCAAAGTAGGTACCACATTTATCCTAAAATATGGTATTTGTATACATGTTTTACCCAGATTTATTAAGAAATGCGATAAAATTACAAAGAAGGTGCAACATGTCTTAAAATGGATGTGTTATAATTGATTTTCATGCATTCATATGAAATATGGTAAAGTTAGAAAGTAGATACCACATTTATCCTAAAATATGGTATTTGTATACATGTTTTTCCTGCATTTATTAAGAAATGCGGTAAAATTAAAATTAAGGTGCAACTATAGTCTTAAAATGGATGTGTTATAATTGTTTTTCATGCATTTATTATGAAATGTGGTAAAATTGTAAAGTAGGTACCACATTTATCCTAAAGCATGGTATTTGTATACATGTTTTACCCGCATTTATTAGGAAATGCGGTAAAATTACAATGAAAATTCACCATTTGTCTTAAAATGGATGTGTTATAATTGTTTTTCATGCATTTATTACGAAATGTGGTAAGGTTGTAAAGTAGGTACCACATTTATCCTAAAATATGGTATTTGTATACATGTTTAACCCGCATTTATTAAGAAATGCGGTAAAATTACAAAGAAAGTGCAACATTTGTCTTAAAATGGAAGTGTTATAATTTTTTTCATGCATTTATTATGAAATATGGTAAAGTTGTAATATAGGTACCACATTTATCCTAAAATATGGCATTTGTATATATGTTTTACCCGCATGTATTAAGAAATGCAGTAAAATTACAAAAAAGGTGCAACATTTGTCTTAAAATGGATGTGTTATAATTGTTTTTCATGCATTTATTACGAAATGTGGTAAGGTTGTAAAGTAGGTACCACATTTATCCTAAAATATGGTATTTGTATACATGTTTTATCCGCATTTATTAAGAAATGCGGTAAAAGTACAAAGAAGGTGCAACATATGTCTTAAAATGGATGTGTTATAATTGATGTTCATGCATTCATATTAAATATGGTAAAGTTACAAAGTAGATACCACATTTATTCTAAAATATGGTATTTGTTTACATGTTTTTCCTGCATTTATTAAGAAATGCTGTAAAATTACAAATAAGCTGCAACGATCGTCTTAAAATGGATGTTCTATAATTGTTTTTCATGCATTTGTTATGAAATGTGGTAAAATTATAAAGTAGGTACCACATTTATCCTAAAGTATGGTATTTGTATACATGTTTTACCCGCATTTATTAGGAAATGCGGTAAAATTACAATGAAAATTCACCATTTGTCTTAAAATGGATGTGTTATAATTATTTTTCATGCATTTATTACGAAATGTGTTAAGGTTGTAAAGTAGGTACCACATTTATCCTAAAATATGGTATTTGTTTTCTTGTTTTACCCGCATTTATTAAGAAATGCGGTAAAATTACAAAGAAAGTGCAACATTTGTCTTAAAATGGAAGTGTAATAATTGTTTTTCATGCATTTATTATGAAATATGGTAAAGTTGTAATGTAGGTACCACATTTATCCTAAAAAATGGCATTTGTATATATGTTTTACCCGCATGTATTAAGAAATGCGGTAAAATTACAAAGAAGGTGCAACATTTTTCTTAAAATATAGGTGTTTTAAATGTTTTTCATGCATTTTATTATGAAATGTGGTAAAGTTGGAAAGTAGGTACCACATTTATCCTAAAATATGGTATTTGTATACATGTTTTACCCACATTTATTAAGAAATGCGATAAAATTACAAAGAAGGTGCAACATATGTCTTAAATTGGATGTCTTATAATTGATGTTCATGCATTCATTTGAAATATGGTAAAGTTAGAAAGTAGATACCACATTTATCCTAAAATATGGTATTTGTATACATGTTTTTCCTGCATTTATTAAGAAATGCGGTAAAATTACATATAAGCTGCAACTATCGTCTTAAAATGGATGTGTTATAATTGTTTTTCATACATTTATTATTAAATGTGGTAAAATTGTAAAGTAACTACCACATTTATCCTAAAGTAAGGTATTTGTATACATGTTTTCCATGCATTTATTAAAAATGCGGTAAAATTACAATGAAAATTCACCATTTGTCTTAAAATGGATGTGTTATAACTGTTTTTCATGCATTTATGACGAAATGTGGTACGGTTGTAAATTAGGTACGACATTTATCCTAAAATATGGTATTTGTATACATGTTTTTCTTGCATTTATTAAAAAATGCGGTAAAATTAAAAAGTACCTACCACATTCATCCTAAAGCATGGTATTTGTATACATGTTTTACCCGCATTTATTAGGAAATGCGGTAAAATTACAATGAAAATTCACCATTTGTCTTAAAATGGATGTGTTATAATTGTTTTTCATGCATTTATTTTGAAATGTGGTAAGGTTGTAAAGTAGGTACCACATTTATCCTAAAATATGGTATTTGTATACATGTTTTATCCGCATTTATTAAGAAATGCGGTAAAATTACAAAGAAGGTGCAACATATGTCTTAAAATGGATGTGTTATAATTGATGTTCATGCATTCATATGAAATATGGTAGAGTTACAAAGTAGATACCACATTTATCCTAAAATATGGTATTTGTATACATGTTTTTCCTGCATTTATTAAGAAATGCGGTAAAATTACAAATAAGCTGCAACGATCGTCTTAAAATGGAAGTGTTATAATTGTTTTTCATCCATTTATTATGAAATGTGGTAAAATTGTAAAGTAGGTACCACATTTATCCTAAAGCATGGTATTTGTATACATGTTTTACCCGCATTTATTAGGAAATGCGGTAAAATTACAATGAAAATTCACCATTTGTCTTAAAATGGATGTGTTATAATTGTTTTTCATGCATTTATTACGAAATGTGGTAAGGTTGTAAAGTAGGTACCACATTTATCCTAAAATATGGTATTTGTATACATGTTTTACCCGCATTTATTAAGAAATGCGGTAAAATTACAAAGAAAGTGCAACATTTGTCTTAAAATGGAAGTGTTATAATTGTTTTTCATGCATTTATTATGAAATGTGGTAAAATTGTAAAGTAGGTACCACATTTATCCTAAAATATGGTATTTGTATACATGTTTTACCCGCATTTATTAGGAAATGCGGTAAAATTACAATGAAAATGCCCATTTGTCTTAAAATGGATGTGTTATAATTGTTTTTCATGCATTTATTATGAAATGTGGTAAGGTTGTAAAGTAGGTACCACATTTATCCTAAAATATGGTATTTGTATACATGTTTTACCCGCATTTATTAAGAAATGCGGTAAAATTACAAAGAAGGTGCAACATATGTCTTAAAATGGATGTGTTATAATTGATGTTCATGCATTCATATGAAATATGGTAAAGTTACAAAGTAGATACCACATTTATCCTAAAATATGGTATTTGTATACATGTTTTTCCTGCATTTATTAAGAAATGCGGTAAAATTACAAATAAGCTGCAACTATCGTCTTAAAATGGAAGTGTTATAATTGTTTTTCATCCATTTATTATGAAATGTGGTAAAATTGTAAAGTAGGTACCACATTTATCCTAAAGTATGGTATTTGTATACATGTTTTACCCGCATTTATTAGGAAATGCGGTAAAATTACAATGAAAATTCACCATTTGTCTTAAAATGGATGTGTTATAATTGTTTTTCATGCATTTATTACGAAATGTGGTAAGGTTGTAAAGTAGGTACCACATTTATCCTAAAATATGGTATTTGTATACATGTTTTACCCGCATTTATTAAGAAATGCGGTAAAATTACAAAGAAAGTGCAACATTTGTCTTAAAATGGAAGTGTTATAATTGTTTTTCATGCATTTATTATGAAATATGGTAAAGTTGTAATGTAGGTACCACATTTATCCTAAAAAATGGCATTTGTATATATGTTTTACCCGCATGTATTAAGAAATGCGGTAAAATTACAAAGAAGGTGCAACATTTTTCTTAAAATGGAGGTGTTTTAATTGTTTTTCATGCATTTTATTATGAAATATGGTCAATTTCCAAAGTAGGTACCACATTTATCCTAAAATATGGTATTTGTATACATCTTTTACCCACATTTATTAAGAAATGCGATAAAATTACAAAGAAGGTGCAACATATGTCTTAAAATGGATGTGTTATAATTGATGTTCATGCATTCATATGAAATATGGTAAAGTTACAAAGTAGATACCACATTTATCCTAAAATATGGTATTTGTATACATGTTTTTCCTGCATTTATTAAGAAATGCGGTAAAATTACAAATAAGCTGCAACGATCGTCTTAAAATGGAGTGTTATAATTGTTTTTCATCCATTTATTATGAAATGTGGTAAAATTGTAAAGTAGGTACCACATTTATCCTAAAGCATGGTATTTGTATACATGTTTTACCCGCATTTATTAGGAAATGCGGTAAAATTACAATGAAAATACACCATTTGTCTTAAAATGGATGTGTTATAATTGTTTTTCATGCATTTATTACGAAATGTGGTAAGGTTGTAAAGTAGGTACCACATTTATCCTAAAATATGGTATTTGTATACATGTTTTATCCGCATTTATTAAGAAATGCGGTAAAATTACAAAGAAAGTGCAACATTTGTCTTAAAATGGAAGTGTTATAATTGTTTTTCATGCATTTATTATGAAATATGGTAAAGTTATAATGTAGGTACCACATTTATCCTAAAAATGGCATTTGTATATATGTTTTACCCGCATGTATTAAGAAATGCGATAAAATTACAAAGAAGGTGCAACATTTTCTTAAAATGGAGGTGTTTTAATTGTTTTTCATGCATTTTATTATGAAATGTGGTAAGTTGCAAAGTAGGTACCACATTTATCCTAAAATATGGTATTTGTATACATGTTTTACCCACATTTATTAAGAAATGCGATAAAATTACAAAGAAGGTGCAACATATGTCTTAAAATGGATGTGTTATAATTGATGTTCATGCATTCATATGAAATATGGTAAAGTTACAAAGTAGATACCACATTTATCCTAAAATATGGTATTTGTATACATGTTTTTCCTGCATTTATTAAGAAATGCGGTAAAATTACAAATAAGTTGCAACGATCGTCTTAAAATGGATGTGTTATAATTGTTTTTCATCCATTTATTATGAAATGTGGTAAAATTATAAAGTAGGTACCACATTTATCCTAAAGCATGGTATTTGTATACATGTTTTACCCGCATTTATTAGGAAATGCGGTAAAATTACAATGAAAATACACCATTTGTCTTAAAATGGATGTGTTATAATTGTTTTTCATGCATTTATTACGAAATGTGGTAAGGTTGTAAAGTAGGTACCACATTTATCCTAAAATATGGTATTTGTATACATGTTTTACCCGCATTTATTAAGAAATGCGGTAAAATTACAAAGAAAGTGCAACATTTGTCTTAAAATGGAAGTGTTATAATTGTTTTTCATGCATTTATTATGAAATGTGGAAAAATTGTAAAGTAGGTACCACATTTATCCTAAAAGATGGTATTTGTATACATGTTTTACCCGCATTTATTAGGAAATGCGGTAAAATTACAATGAAAATTCCCCATTTGTCTTAAAATGGATGTGTTATAATTGTTTTTCATGCATTTATTACGAAATGTGGTAAGGTTGTAAAGTAGGTACCACATTTATCCTAAAATATGGTATTTGTATACATGTTTTATCCGCATTTATTAAGAAATGCGGTAAAATTACAAAGAAGGTGCAACATATGTCTTAAAATGGATGTGTTATAATTGATGTTCATGCATTCATATGAAATATGGTAAAGTTACAAAGTAGATACCACATTTATCCTAAAATATGGTATTTGTATACATGTTTTTCCTGCATTTATTAAGAAATGCGGTAAAATTACAAATAAGCTGCAACGATCGTCTTAAAATGGAAGTGTTATAATTGTTTTTCATCCATTTATTATGAAATGTGGTAAAATTATAAAGTAGGTACCACATTTATCCTAAAGCATGGTATTTGTATACATGTTTTACCCGCATTTATTAGGAAATGCGGTAAAATTACAATTAAAACACCATTTGTCTTAAAATGGATGTGTTATAATTGTTTTTCATGCATTTATTACGAAATGTGGTAAGGTTGTAAAGTAGGTACCACATTTATCCTAAAATATGGTATTTGTATACATGTTTTACCCGCATTTATTAAGAAATGCGTTAAAATTACAAAGAAAGTGCAACATTTGTCTTAAAATGGAAGTGTTATAATTGTTTTTCATGCATTTATTATGAAATGTGGAAAAATTGTAAAGTAGGTACCACATTTATCCTAAAAGATGGTATTTGTATACATGTTTTACCCGCATTTATTAGGAAATGCGGTAAAATTACAATGAAAATTCCCCATTTGTCTTAAAATGGATGTGTTATAATTGTTTTTCATGCATTTATTACGAAATGTGGTAAGGTTGTAAAGTAGGTACCACATTTATCCTAAAATATGGTATTTGTATACATGTTTTATCCGCATTTATTAAGAAATGCGGTAAAATTACAAAGAAAGTGCAACATTTGTCTTAAAATGGAAGTGTTATAATTGTTTTTCATGCATTTATTATGAAATATGCTAAAGTTGTAATGTAGGTACCACATTTATCCTAAAAAATGGCATTTGTATATATGTTTTACCCGCATGTATTAAGAAATGCGATAAAATTACAAAGAAGGTGCAACATTTTTCTTAAAATGGAGGTGTTTTAATTGTTTTTCATGCATTTATTATGAAATGTGGTTAAGTTGCAAAGTAGGTACCACATTTATCCTAAAATATGGTATTTGTATACATGTTTTACCCACATTTATTAAGAAATGCGATAAAATTACAAAGAAGGTGCAACATATGTCTTAAAATGGATGTGTTATAATTGATGTTCATGCATTCATATGAAATATGGTAAAGTTACAAAGTAGATACCACATTTATCCTAAAATATGGTATTTGTATACATGTTTTTCCTGCATTTATTAAGAAATGCGGTAAAATTACAAATAAGCTGCAACGATCGTCTTAAAATGGATGTGTTATAATTGTTTTTCATCCATTTATTATGAAATGTGGTAAAATTGTAAAGTAGGTACCACATTTATCCTAAAGCATGGTATTTGTATACATGTTTTACCCGCATTTATTAGGAAATGCGGTAAAATTACAATGAAAATACACCATTTGTCTTAAAATGGATGTGTTATAATTGTTTTTCATGCATTTATTACGAAATGTGGTAAGGTTGTAAAGTAGGTACCACATTTATCCTAAAATATGGTATTTGTATACATGTTTTACCCGCATTTATTAAGAAATGCGTTAAAATTACAAAGAAAGTGCAACATTTGTCTTAAAATGGAAGTGTTATAATTGTTTTTCATGCATTTATTATGAAATGTGGAAAAATTGTAAAGTAGGTACCACATTTATCCTAAAAGATGGTATTTGTATACATGTTTTACCCGCATTTATTAGGAAATGCGGTAAAATTACAATGAAAATTCCCCATTTGTCTTAAAATGGATGTGTTATAATTGTTTTTCATGCATTTATTACGAAATGTGGTAAGGTTGTAAAGTAGGTACCACATTTATCCTAAAATATGGTATTTGTATACATGTTTTACCCGCATTTATTAAGAAATGCGGTAAAATTACAAAGAAAGTGCAACATTTGTCTTAAAATGGAAGTGTTATAATTGTTTTTCATGCATTTATTATGAAATGTGGAAAAATTGTAAAGTAGGTACCACATTTATCCTAAAAGATGGTATTTGTATACATGTTTTACCCGCATTTATTAGGAAATGCGGTAAAATTACAATGAAAATTCCCCATTTGTCTTAAAATGGATGTGTTATAATTGTTTTTCATGCATTTATTACGAAATGTGGTAAGGTTGTAAAGTAGGTACCACATTTATCCTAAAATATGGTATTTGTATACATGTTTTATCCGCATTTATTAAGAAATGCGGTAAAATTACAAAGAAGGTGCAACATATGTCTTAAAATGGATGTGTTATAATTGATGTTCATGCATTCATATGAAATATGGTAAAGTTACAAAGTAGATACCACATTTATCCTAAAATATGGTATTTGTATACATGTTTTTCCTGCATTTATTAAGAAATGCGGTAAAATTACAAATAAGCTGCAACGATCGTCTTAAAATGGAAGTGTTATAATTGTTTTTCATCCATTTATTATGAAATGTGGTAAAATTATAAAGTAGGTACCACATTTATCCTAAAGCATGGTATTTGTATACATGTTTTACCCGCATTTATTAGGAAATGCGGTAAAATTACAATTAAAATACACCATTTGTCTTAAAATGGATGTGTTATAATTGTTTTTCATGCATTTATTACGAAATGTGGTAAGGTTGTAAAGTAGGTACCACATTTATCCTAAAATATGGTATTTGTATACATGTTTTACCCGCATTTATTAAGAAATGCGTTAAAATTACAAAGAAAGTGCAACATTTGTCTTAAAATGGAAGTGTTATAATTGTTTTTCATGCATTTATTATGAAATGTGGAAAATTGTAAAGTAGGTACCACATTTATCCTAAAAGATGGTATTTGTATACATGTTTTACCCGCATTTATTAGGAAATGCGGTAAAATTACAATGAAAATTCCCCATTTGTCTTAAAATGGATGTGTTATAATTGTTTTTCATGCATTTATTACGAAATGTGGTAAGGTTGTAAAGTAGGTACCACATTTATCCTAAAATATGGTATTTGTATACATGTTTTATCCGCATTTATTAAGAAATGCGGTAAAATTACAAAGAAAGTGCAACATTTGTCTTAAAATGGAAGTGTTATAATTGTTTTTCATGCATTTATTATGAAATATGCTAAAGTTGTAATGTAGGTACCACATTTATCCTAAAAAATGGCATTTGTATATATGTTTTACCCGCATGTATTAAGAAATGCGATAAAATTACAAAGAAGGTGCAACATTTTCTTAAAATGGAGGTGTTTTAATTGTTTTTCATGCATTTTATTATGAAATGTGGTTAAGTTGCAAAGTAGGTACCACATTTATCCTAAAATATGGTATTTGTATACATGTTTTACCCACATTTATTAAGAAATGCGATAAAATTACAAAGAAGGTGCAACATATTTCTTAAAATGGATGTGTTATAATTGATGTTCATGCATTCATATGAAATATGGTAAAGTTACAAAGTAGATACCACATTTATCCTAAAATATGGTATTTGTATACATGTTTTTCCTGCATTTATGAAGAAATGCGGTAAAATTACAAATAAGCTGCAACGATCGTCTTAAAATGGATGTGTTATAATTGTTTTTCATCCATTTATTATGAAATGTGGTAAAATTATAAAGTAGGTACCACATTTATCCTAAAGCATGGTATTTGTATACATCTTTTACCCGCATTTATTAGGAAATGCGGTAAAATTACAATGAAAATACACCATTTGTCTTAAAATGGATGTGTTATAATTGTTTTTCATGCATTTATTACGAAATGTGGTAAGGTTGTAAAGTAGGTACCACATTTATCCTAAAATATGGTATTTGTATACATGTTTTACCCGCATTTATTAAGAAATGCGTTAAAATTACAAAGAAAGTGCAACATTTGTCTTAAAATGGAAGTGTTATAATTGTTTTTCATGCATTTATTATGAAATGTGGAAAAATTGTAAAGTAGGTACCACATTTATCCTAAAAGATGGTATTTGTATACATGTTTTACCCGCATTTATTAGGAAATGCGGTAAAATTACA
The DNA here is from genome assembly GCF_024323335.1 of Lathyrus oleraceus. NCBI lineage: Eukaryota > Viridiplantae > Streptophyta > Magnoliopsida > Fabales > Fabaceae > Lathyrus > Lathyrus oleraceus. The sequence goes on from NW_026112457.1 coordinate 51,535, forward strand.
ATGAAAATTCCCCATTTGTCTTAAAATGGATGTGTTATAATTGTTTTTCATGCATTTATTACGAAATGTGGTAAGGTTGTAAAGTAGGTACCACATTTATCCTAAAATATGGTATTTGTATACATGTTTTATCCGCATTTATTAAGAAATGCGGTAAAATTACAAAGAAGGTGCAACATATGTCTTAAAATGGATGTGTTATAATTGATGTTCATGCATTCATATGAAATATGGTAAAGTTACAAAGTAGATACCACATTTATCCTAAAATATGGTATTTGTATACATGTTTTCCTGCATTTATTAAGAAATGCGGTAAAATTACAAATAAGCTGCAACGATCGTCTTAAAATGGAAGTGTTATAATTGTTTTTCATCCATTTATTATGAAATGTGGTAAAATTGTAAAGTAGGTACCACATTTATCCTAAAGCATGGTATTTGTATACATGTTTTACCCGCATTTATTAGGAAATGCGGTAAAATTACAATTAAAATACACCATTTGTCTTAAAATGGATGTGTTATAATTGTTTTTCATGCATTTATTACGAAATGTGGTAAGGTTGTAAAGTAGGTACCACATTTATCCTAAAATATGGTATTTGTATACATGTTTTACCCGCATTTATTAAGAAATGCGTTAAAATTACAAAGAAAGTGCAACATTTGTCTTAAAATGGAAGTGTTATAATTGTTTTTCATGCATTTATTATGAAATGTGGAAAAATTGTAAAGTAGGTACCACATTTATCCTAAAAGATGGTATTTGTATACATGTTTTACCCGCATTTATTAGGAAATGCGGTAAAATTACAATGAAAATTCCCCATTTGTCTTAAAATGGATGTGTTATAATTGTTTTTCATGCATTTATTACGAAATGTGGTAAGGTTGTAAAGTAGGTACCACATTTATCCTAAAATATGGTATTTGTATACATGTTTTATCCGCATTTATTAAGAAATGCGGTAAAATTACAAAGAAAGTGCAACATTTGTCTTAAAATGGAAGTGTTATAATTGTTTTTCATGCATTTATTATGAAATATGCTAAAGTTATAATGTAGGTACCACATTTATCCTAAAAAATGGCATTTGTATATATGTTTTACCCGCATGTATTAAGAAATGCGATAAAATTACAAAGAAGGTGCAACATTTTTCTTAAAATGGGGTGTTTTAATTGTTTTTCATGCATTTTATTATGAAATGTGGTTAAGTTGCAAAGTAGGTACCACATTTATCCTAAAATATGGTATTTGTATACATGTTTTACCCACATTTATTAAGAAATGCGATAAAATTACAAAGAAGGTGCAACATATGTCTTAAAATGGATGTGTTATAATTGATGTTCATGCATTCATATGAAATATGGTAAAGTTACAAAGTAGATACCACATTTATCCTAAAATATGGTATTTGTATACATGTTTTTCCTGCATTTATTAAGAAATGCGGTAAAATTACAAATAAGCTGCAACGATCGTCTTAAAATGGATGTGTTATAATTGTTTTTCATGCATTTATTATGAAATGTGGTAAAATTGTAAAGTAGGTACCACATTTATCCTAAAGCATGGTATTTGTATACATGTTTTACCCGCATTTATTAGGAAATGCGGTAAAATTACAATGAAAATACACCATTTGTCTTAAAATGGATGTGTTATAATTGTTTTTCATGCATTTATTACGAAATGTGGTAAGGTTGTAAAGTAGGTACCACATTTATCCTAAAATATGGTATTTGTATACATGTTTTACCCGCATTTATTAAGAAATGCGTTAAAATTACAAAGAAAGTGCAACATTTGTCTTAAAATGGAAGTGTTATAATTGTTTTTCATGCATTTATTATGAAATGTGGAAAAATTGTAAAGTAGGTACCACATTTATCCTAAAAGATGGTATTTGTATACATGTTTTACCCGCATTTATTAGGAAATGCGGTAAAATTACAATGAAAATTCCCCATTTGTCTTAAAATGGATGTGTTATAATTGTTTTTCATGCATTTATTACGAAATGTGGTAAGGTTGTAAAGTAGGTACCACATTTATCCTAAAATATGGTATTTGTATACATGTTTTATCCGCATTTATTAAGAAATGCGGTAAAATTACAAAGAAAGTGCAACATTTGTCTTAAAATGGAAGTGTTATAATTGTTTTTCATGCATTTATTATGAAATATGGTAAAGTTATAATGTAGGTACCACATTTATCCTAAAAAATGGTATTTGTATATATGTTTTACCCGCATTTATTAAGAAATGCGGTAAAATTACAAAGAAGGTGCAACATTTTTCTTAAAATGGAAGTGTTTTAATTGTTTTTCATGCATTTATTATGAAATGTGGTTAAGTTGTAAAGTAGGTACCACATTTATCCTAAAATATGGTATTTGTATACATGTTTTACCCCATTTATTAAGAAATGCGGTAAAATTACAAAGAAGGTGCAACATATTTCTTAAAATGGATGTGTTATAATTGATGTTCATGCATTCATATGAAATATGGTAAAGTTACAAAGTAGATACCACATTTATCCTAAAATATGGTATTTGTATACATGTTTTTCCTGCATTTATTAAGAAATGCGGTAAAATTACAAATAAGCTGCAACGATCGTCTTAAAATGGATGTGTTATAATTGTTTTTCATCCATTTATTATGAAATGTGGTAAAATTATAAAGTAGGTACCACATTTATCCTAAAGCATGGTATTTGTATACATCTTTTACCCGCATTTATTAGGAAATGCGGTAAAATTACAATGAAAACACCATTTGTCTTAAAATGGATGTGTTATAATTGTTTTTCATGCATTTATTACGAAATGTGGTAAGGTTGTAAAGTAGGTACCACATTTATCCTAAAATATGGTATTTGTATACATGTTTTACCCGCATTTATTAAGAAATGCGTTAAAATTACAAAGAAAGTGCAACATTTGTCTTAAAATGGAAGTGTTATAATTGTTTTTCATGCATTTATTATGAAATGTGGAAAAATTGTAAAGTAGGTACCACATTTATCCTAAAAGATGGTATTTGTATACATGTTTTACCCGCATTTATTAGGAAATGCGGTAAAATTACAATGAAAATTCCCCATTTGTCTTAAAATGGATGTGTTATAATTGTTTTTCATGCATTTATTACGAAATGTGGTAAGGTTGTAAAGTAGGTACCACATTTATCCTAAAATATGGTATTTGTATACATGTTTTATCCGCATTTATTAAGAAATGCGGTAAAATTACAAAGAAAGTGCAACATTTGTCTTAAAATGGAAGTGTTATAATTGTTTTTCATGCATTTATTATGAAATATGGTAAAGTTATAATGTAGGTACCACATTTATCCTAAAAAATGGCATTTGTATATATGTTTTACCCGCATGTATTAAGAAATGCGGTAAAATTACAAAGAAGGTGCAACATTTTTCTTAAAATGGATGTTTTAATTGTTTTTCATGCATTTATTATGAAATGTGGTTAAGTTGCAAAGTAGGTACCACATTTATCCTAAAATATGGTATTTGTATACATGTTTTACCCACATTTATTAAGAAATGCGATAAAATTACAAAGAAGGTGCAACATATTTCTTAAAATGGATGTGTTATAATTGATGTTCATGCATTCATATGAAATATGGTAAAGTTACAAAGTAGATACCACATTTATCCTAAAATATGGTATTTGTATACATGTTTTTCCTGCATTTATTAAGAAATGCGGTAAAATTACAAATAAGCTGCAACGATCGTCTTAAAATGGATGTGTTATAATTGTTTTTCATCCATTTATTATGAAATGTGGTAAAATTATAAAGTAGGTACCACATTTATCCTAAAGCATGGTATTTGTATACATCTTTTACCCGCATTTATTAGGAAATGCGGTAAAATTACAATGAAAATACACCATTTGTCTTAAAATGGATGTGTTATAATTGTTTTTCATGCATTTATTACGAAATGTGGTAAGGTTGTAAAGTAGGTACCACATTTATCCTAAAATATGGTATTTGTATACATGTTTTACCCGCATTTATTAAGAAATGCGTTAAAATTACAAAGAAAGTGCAACATTTGTCTTAAAATGGAAGTGTTATAATTGTTTTTCATGCATTTATTATGAAATGTGGAAAATTGTAAAGTAGGTACCACATTTATCCTAAAAGATGGTATTTGTATACATGTTTTACCCGCATTTATTAGGAAATGCGGTAAAATTACAATGAAAATTCCCCATTTGTCTTAAAATGGATGTGTTATAATTGTTTTTCATGCATTTATTACGAAATGTGGTAAGGTTGTAAAGTAGGTACCACATTTATCCTAAAATATGGTATTTGTATACATGTTTTACCCGCATTTATTAAGAAATGCGTTAAAATTACAAAGAAAGTGCAACATTTGTCTTAAAATGGAAGTGTTATAATTGTTTTTCATGCATTTATTATGAAATGTGGAAAATTGTAAAGTAGGTACCACATTTATCCTAAAAGATGGTATTTGTATACATGTTTTACCCGCATTTATTAGGAAATGTGGTAAGGTTGTAAAGTAGGTACCACATTTATCCTAAAATATGGTATTTGTATACATGTTTTATCCGCATTTATTAAGAAATGCGGTAAAATTACAAAGAAGGTGCAACATATGTCTTAAAATGGATGTGTTATAATTGTTTTTCATGCATTTATATGAAATATGGTAAAGTTACAAAGTAGGTACCACATTTATCCTAAAATATGGTATTTGTATACATGTTTTACCCGCATTTATTAAGAAATGCGGTAAAATTACAAAGAAAGTGCAACATTTGTCTTAAAATGGATGTGTTATAATTGTTTTTCATGCATTTATTACGAAATGTGGTAAGGTTGTAAAGTAGGTACCACATTTATCCTAAAATATGGTATTTGTATACATGTTTTACCCGCATTTATTAAGAAATGCGGTAAAATTACAAAGAAGGTGCAACATTTGTCTTAAAATGGATGTGTTATAATTGTTTTTCATGCATTCATATGAAATATGGTAAAGTTACAAAGTAGGTACCACATTTATCCTAAAATATGGTATTTGTATACATGTTTTTCCTGCATTTATTAAGAAATGCGGTAAAATTACAAATAAGCTGCAACATCGTCTTAAAATGGAGTGTTATAATTGTTTTTCATGCATTTATTATGAAATGTGGTAAAATTATAAAGTAGGTACCACATTTATCCTAAAAATGGTATTTGTATACATGTTTTACCCGCATTTATTAGGAAATGCGGTAAAATTACAATGAAAATGCACCATTTGTCTTAAAATGGATGTGTTATAATTGTTTTTCATGCATTTATTACGAAATGTGGTAAGGTTGTAAAGTAGGTACCACATTTATCCTAAAATATGGTATTTGTATACATGTTTTACCCGCATTTATTAAGAAATGCGGTAAAATTACAAAGAAAGTGCAACATTTGTCTTAAAATGGAAGTGTTATAATTGTTTTTCATGCATTTATTATGAAATGTGGTAAAATTGTAAAGTAGGTACCACATTTATCCTAAAAGATGGTATTTGTATACATGTTTTACCCGCATTTATTAGGAAATGCGGTAAAATTACAATGAAATTCCCCATTTGTCTTAAAATGGACGTGTTATAATTGTTTTTCATGCATTTATTACGAAATGTGGTAAGGTTGTAAAGTAGGTACCACATTTATCCTAAAATATGGTATTTGTATACATGTTTTACCCGCATTTATTAAGAAATGCGGTAAAATTACAAAGAAAGTGCAACATTTGTCTTAAAATGGAAGTGTTATAATTGTTTTTCATGCATTTATTATGAAATATGGTAAAGTTGTAATGTAGGTACCACATTTATCCTAAAAAATGGCATTTGTATATATGTTTTACCCGCATGTATTAAGAAATGCGGTAAAATTACAAAGAAGGTGCAACATTTTTCTTAAAATGGAGGTGTTTTAATTGTTTTTCATGCATTTTATTATGAAATGTGGTAAGTTGCAAAGTAGGTACCACATTTATCCTAAAATATGGTATTTGTATACATGTTTTACCCACATTTATTAAGAAATGCGATAAAATTACAAAGAAGGTGCAACATATGTCTTAAAATGGATGTGTTATAATTGATGTTCATGCATTCATATGAAATATGGTAAAGTTACAAAGTAGATACCACATTTATCCTAAAATATGGTATTTGTATACATGTTTTTCCTGCATTTATTAAGAAATGCGGTAAAATTACAAATAAGCTGCAACGATCGTCTTAAAATGGATGTGTTATAATTGTTTTTCATCCATTTATTATGAAATGTGGTAAAATTATAAAGTAGGTACCACATTTATCCTAAAGCATGGTATTTGTATACATGTTTTACCCGCATTTATTAGGAAATGCGGTAAAATTACAATGAAAATGCACCATTTGTCTTAAAATGGATGTGTTATAATTGTTTTTCATGCATTTATTACGAAATGTGGTAAGGTTGTAAAGTAGGTACCACATTTATCCTAAAATATGGTATTTGTATACATGTTTTACCCGCATTTATTAAGAAATGCGGTAAAATTACAAAGAAAGTGCAACATTTGTCTTAAAATGGAAGTGTTATAATTGTTTTTCATGCATTTATTATGAAATGTGGAAAAATTGTAAAGTAGGTACCACATTTATCCTAAAGATGGTATTTGTATACATGTTTTACCCGCATTTATTAGGAAATGCGGTAAAATTACAATGAAAATTCCCCATTTGTCTTAAAATGGATGTGTTATAATTGTTTTTCATGCATTTATTACGAAATGTGGTAAGGTTGTAAAGTAGGTACCACATTTATCCTAAAATATGGTATTTGTATACATGTTTTACCCGCATTTATTAAGAAATGCGGTAAAATTACAAAGAAGGTGCAACATTTGTCTTAAAATGGATGTGTTATAATTGTTTTTCATGCATTTATATGAAATATGGTAAAGTTGTAAAGTAGGTACCACATTTATCCTAAAATATGGTATTTGTATACATGTTTTACCCGCATTTATTAAGAAATGCGGTAAAATTACAAAGAAAGTGCAACATTTGTCTTAAAATGGATGTGTTATAATTGTTTTTCATGCATTTATTATGAAATGTGGTAAGGTTGTAAAGTAGGTACCACATTTATCCTAAAATATGGTATTTGTATACATGTTTTACCCGCATTTATTAAGAAATGCGGTAAAATTACAAAGAAGGTGCAACATATGTCTTAAAATGGATGTGTTATAATTGATGTTCATGCATTCATATGAAATATGGTAAAGTTACAAAGTAGATACCACATTTATCCTAAAATATGGTATTTGTATACATGTTTTTCCTGCATTTATTAAGAAATGCGGTAAAATTACAAATAAGCTGCAACATCGTCTTAAAATGGAAGTGTTATAATTGTTTTTCATGCATTTATTATGAAATGTGGTAAAATTATAAAGTAGGTACCACATTTATCCTAAAGCATGGTATTTGTATACATGTTTTACCCGCATTTATTAGGAAATGCGGTAAAATTACAATTAAAATACACCATTTGTCTTAAAATGGATGTGTTATAATTGTTTTTCATGCATTTATTACGAAATGTGGTAAGGTTGTAAAGTAGGTACCACATTTATCCTAAAATATGGTATTTGTATACATGTTTTACCCGCATTTATTAAGAAATGCGTTAAAATTACAAAGAAAGTGCAACATTTGTCTTAAAATGGAAGTGTTATAATTGTTTTTCATGCATTTATTATGAAATGTGGAAAATTGTAAAGTAGGTACCACATTTATCCTAAAAGATGGTATTTGTATACATGTTTTACCCGCATTTATTAGGAAATGCGGTAAAATTACAATGAAAATTCCCCATTTGTCTTAAAATGGATGTGTTATAATTGTTTTTCATGCATTTATTACGAAATGTGGTAAGGTTGTAAAGTAGGTACCACATTTATCCTAAAATATGGTATTTGTATACATGTTTTATCCGCATTTATTAAGAAATGCGGTAAAATTACAAAGAAAGTGCAACATTTGTCTTAAAATGGAAGTGTTATAATTGTTTTTCATGCATTTATTGTGAAATATGGTAAAGTTATAATGTAGGTACCACATTTATCCTAAAAAATGGCATTTGTATATATGTTTTACCCGCATGTATTAAGAAATGCGATAAAATTACAAAGAAGGTGCAACATTTTTCTTAAAATGGAGGTGTTTTAATTGTTTTTCATGCATTTATTATGAAATGTGGTAAAGTTGCAAAGTAGGTACCACATTTATCCTAAAATATGGTATTTGTATACATGTTTTACCCACATTTATTAAGAAATGCGATAAAATTACAAAGAAGGTGCAACATATGTCTTAAAATGGATGTGTTATAATTGATTTCATGCATTCATATGAAATATGGTAAAGTTACAAAGTAGATACCACATTTATCCTAAAATATGGTATTTGTATACATGTTTTTCCTGCATTTATTAAGAAATGCGGTAAAATTACAAATAAGCTGCAACGATCGTCTTAAAATGGATGTGTTATAATTGTTTTTCATCCATTTATTATGAAATGTGGTAAAATTGTAAAGTAGGTACCACATTTATCCTAAAGCATGGTATTTGTATACATGTTTTACCCGCATTTATTAGGAAATGCGGTAAAATTACAATGAAAATTCACCATTTGTCTTAAAATGGATGTGTTATAATTGTTTTTCATGCATTTATTACGAAATGTGGTAAGGTTGTAAAGTAGGTACCACATTTATCCTAAAATATGGTATTTGTATACATGTTTTACCCGCATTTATTAAGAAATGCGTTAAAATTACAAAGAAAGTGCAACATTTGTCTTAAAATGGAAGTGTTATAATTGTTTTTCATGCATTTATTATGAAATGTGGAAAATTGTAAAGTAGGTACCACATTTATCCTAAAAGATGGTATTTGTATACATGTTTTACCCGCATTTATTAGGAAATGCGGTAAAATTACAAAAAATTCCCCATTTGTCTTAAAATGGATGTGTTATAATTGTTTTTCATGCATTTATTACGAAATGTGGTAAGGTTGTAAAGTAGGTACCACATTTATCCTAAAATATGGTATTTGTATACATGTTTTATCCGCATTTATTAAGAAATGCGGTAAAATTACAAAGAAGGTGCAACATTTGTCTTAAAATGGAAGTGTTATAATTGTTTTTCATGCATTTATTATGAAATATGGTAAAGTTACAAAGTAGGTACCACATTTATCCTAAAAATGGTATTTGTATACATGTTTTACCCGCATTTATTAAGAAATGCGGTAAAATTACAAAGAAGGTGCAACATTTTTCTTAAAATGGAGGTGTTTTAATTGTTTTTCATGCATTTATTATGAAATGTGGTAAGTTGTAAAGTAGGTACCACATTTATCCTAAAATATGGTATTTGTATACATGTTTTACCCGCATTTATTAAGAAATGCGGTAAAATTACAAAGAAGGTGCAACATATGTCTTAAAATGGATGTGTTATAATTGATGTTCATGCATTCATATGAAATATGGTAAAGTTACAAAGTAGATACCACATTTATCCTAAAATATGGTATTTGTATACATGTTTTTCCTGCATTTATTAAGAAATGCGGTAAAATTACAAATAAGCTGCAACGATCGTCTTAAAATGGAAGTGTTATAATTGTTTTTCATCCATTTATTATGAAATGTGGTAAAATTATAAAGTAGGTACCACATTTATCCTAAAGCATGGTATTTGTATACATCTTTTACCCGCATTTATTAGGAAATGCGGTAAAATTACAATGAAAATACACCATTTGTCTTAAAATGGATGTGTTATAATTGTTTTTCATGCATTTATTACGAAATGTGGTAAGGTTGTAAAGTAGGTACCACATTTATCCTAAAATATGGTATTTGTATACATGTTTTACCCGCATTTATTAAGAAATGCGTTAAAATTACAAAGAAAGTGCAACATTTGTCTTAAAATGGAAGTGTTATAATTGTTTTTCATGCATTTATTATGAAATGTGGAAAAATTGTAAAGTAGGTACCACATTTATCCTAAAAGATGGTATTTGTATACATGTTTTACCCGCATTTATTAGGAAATGCGGTAAAATTACAATGAAAATTCCCCATTTGTCTTAAAATGGATGTGTTATAATTGTTTTTCATGCATTTATTACGAAATGTGGTAAGGTTGTAAAGTAGGTACCACATTTATCCTAAAATATGGTATTTGTATACATGTTTTATCCGCATTTATTAAGAAATGCGGTAAAATTACAAAGAAAGTGCAACATTTGTCTTAAAATGGAAGTGTTATAATTGTTTTTCATGCATTTATTATGAAATATGGTAAAGTTATAATGTAGGTACCACATTTATCCTAAAAAATGGCATTTGTATATATGTTTTACCCGCATGTATTTAGAAATGCGATAAAATTACAAAGAAGGTGCAACATTTTTCTTAAAATGGAGGTGTTTTAATTGTTTTTCATGCATTTATTATGAAATGTGGTAAGTTGTAAAGTAGGTACCACATTTATCCTAAAATATGGTATTTGTATACATGTTTTACCCACATTTATTAAGAAATGCGATAAAATTACAAAGAAGGTGCAACATATGTCTTAAAATGGATGTGTTATAATTGATGTTCATGCATTCATATGAAATATGGTAAAGTTACAAAGTAGATACCACATTTATCCTAAAATATGGTATTTGTATACATGTTTTTCCTGCATTTATTAAGAAATGCGGTAAAATTACAAATAAGCTGCAACGATCGTCTTAAAATGGATGTGTTATAATTGTTTTTCATCCATTTATTATGAAATGTGGTAAAATTATAAAGTAGGTACCACATTTATCCTAAAGCATGGTATTTGTATACATGTTTTACCCGCATTTATTAGGAAATGCGGTAAAATTACAATGAAAATACACCATTTGTCTTAAAATGGATGTGTTATAATTGTTTTTCATGCATTTATTACGAAATGTGGTAAGGTTGTAAAGTAGGTACCACATTTATCCTAAAATATGGTATTTGTATACATGTTTTACCCGCATTTATTAAGAAATGCGGTAAAATTACAAAGAAAGTGCAACATTTGTCTTAAAATGGAAGTGTTATAATTGTTTTTCATGCATTTATTATGAAATGTGGAAAATTGTAAAGTAGGTACCACATTTATCCTAAAAGATGGTATTTGTATACATGTTTTACCCGCATTTATTAGGAAATGCGGTAAAATTACAATGAAAATTCCCCATTTGTCTTAAAATGGATGTGTTATAATTGTTTTTCATGCATTTATTACGAAATGTGGTAAGGTTGTAAAGTAGGTACCACATTTATCCTAAAATATGGTATTTGTATACATGTTTTACCCGCATTTATTAAGAAATGCGGTAAAATTACAAAGAAGTGCAACATTTGTCTTAAAATGGAAGTGTTATAATTGTTTTTCATGCATTTATTATGAAATATGGTAAAGTTACAAAGTAGGTACCACATTTATCCTAAAAATGGTATTTGTATACATGTTTTACCCGCATTTATTAAGAAATGCGGTAAAATTACAAAGAAGGTGCAACATTTTTCTTAAAATGGAGGTGTTTTAATTGTTTTTCATGCATTTATTATGAAATGTGGTAAGTTGTAAAGTAGGTACCACATTTATCCTAAAATATGGTATTTGTATACATGTTTTACCCGCATTTATTAAGAAATGCGGTAAAATTACAAAGAAGGTGCAACATATGTCTTAAAATGGATGTGTTATAATTGTTTTCATGCATTCATATGAAATATGGTAAAGTTACAAAGTAGATACCACATTTATCCTAAAATATGGTATTTGTATACATGTTTTTCCTGCATTTATTAAGAAATGCGGTAAAATTACAAATAAGCTGCAACGATCGTCTTAAAATGGAAGTGTTATAATTGTTTTTCATGCATTTATTATGAAATGTGGTAAAATTGTAAAGTAGGTACCACATTTATCCTAAAGCATGGTATTTGTATACATGTTTTACCCGCATTTATTAGGAAATGCGGTAAAATTACAATGAAAATACACCATTTGTCTTAAAATGGATGTGTTATAATTGTTTTTCATGCATTTATTACGAAATGTGGTAAGGTTGTAAAGTAGGTACCACATTTATCCTAAAATATGGTATTTGTATACATGTTTTACCCGCATTTATTAAGAAATGCGGTAAATTACAAAGAAAGTGCAACATTTGTCTTAAAATGGAAGTGTTATAATTGTTTTTCATGCATTTATTATGAAATGTGGTAAAATTGTAAAGTAGGTACCACATTTATCCTAAAAGATGGTATTTGTATACATGTTTTACCCGCATTTATTAGGAAATGCGGTAAAATTACAATGAAAATTCCCCATTTGTCTTAAAATGGATGTGTTATAATTGTTTTTCATGCATTTATTACGAAATGTGGTAAGGTTGTAAAGTAGGTACCACATTTATCCTAAAATATGGTATTTGTATACATGTTTTATCCGCATTTATTAAGAAATGCGGTAAAATTACAAAGAAAGTGCAACATTTGTCTTAAAATGGAAGTGTTATAATTGTTTTTCATGCATTTATTATGAAATATGGTAAAGTTAAATGTAGGTACCACATTTATCCTAAAGTATGGTATTTGTATACATGTTTTACCCGCATTTATTAAGAAATGCGGTAAAATTACAAAGAAGGTGCAACATTTTTCTTAAAATGGAGGTGTTTTAATTGTTTTTCATGCATTTATTATGAAATGTGGTAAAGTTGTAAAGTAGGTACCACATTTATCCTAAAATATGGTATTTGTATACATGTTTTACCCACATTTATTAAGAAATGCGATAAAATTACAAAGAAGGTGCAACATATGTCTTAAAATGGATGTGTTATAATTGATGTTCATGCATTCATATGAAATATGGTAAAGTTACAAAGTAGATACCACATTTATCCTAAAATATGGTATTTGTATACATGTTTTTCCTGCATTTATTAAGAAATGCGGTAAAATTACAAATAAGCTGCAACGATCGTCTTAAAATGGATGTGTTATAATTGTTTTTCATCCATTTATTATGAAATGTGGTAAAATTATAAAGTAGGTACCACATTTATCCTAAAGCATGGTATTTGTATACATGTTTTACCCGCATTTATTAGGAAATGCGGTAAAATTACAATGAAAATACACCATTTGTCTTAAAATGGATGTGTTATAATTGTTTTTCATGCATTTATTACGAAATGTGGTAAGGTTGTAAAGTAGGTACCACATTTATCCTAAAATATGGTATTTGTATACATGTTTTACCCGCATTTATTAAGAAATGCGTTAAAATTACAAAGAAAGTGCAACATTTGTCTTAAAATGGAAGTGTTATAATTGTTTTTCATGCATTTATTATGAAATGTGGAAAAATTGTAAAGTAGGTACCACATTTATCCTAAAAGATGGTATTTGTATACATGTTTTACCCGCATTTATTAGGAAATGCGGTAAAATTACAATGAAAATTCCCCATTTGTCTTAAAATGGATGTGTTATAATTGTTTTTCATGCATTTATTACGAAATGTGGTAAGGTTGTAAAGTAGGTACCACATTTATCCTAAAATATGGTATTTGTATACATGTTTTATCCGCATTTATTAAGAAATGCGGTAAAATTACAAAGAAAGTGCAACATTTGTCTTAAAATGGAAGTGTTATAATTGTTTTTCATGCATTTATTATGAAATATGGTAAAGTTGTAAAGTAGGTACCACATTTATCCTAAAAAATGGCATTTGTATATGTTTTACCCGCATTTATTAAGAAATGCGGTAAAATTACAAAGAAGGTGCAACATTTTTCTTAAAATGGAGGTGTTTTAATTGTTTTTCATGCATTTATTATGAAATGTGGTAAAGTTGTAAAGTAGGTACCACATTTATCCTAAAATATGGTATTTGTATACATGTTTTACCCGCATTTATTAAGAAATGCGGTAAAATTACAAAGAAGGTGCAACATATGTCTTAAAATGGATGTGTTATAATTGTTGTTCATGCATTCATATGAAATATGGTAAAGTTACAAAGTAGGTACCACATTTATCCTAAAATATGGTATTTGTATACATGTTTTTCCTGCATTTATTAAGAAATGCGGTAAAATTACAAATAAGCTGCAACATCGTCTTAAAATGGATGTGTTATAATTGTTTTTCATGCATTTATTATGAAATGTGGTAAAATTGTAAAGTAGGTACCACATTTATCCTAAAGCATGGTATTTGTATACATGTTTTACCCGCATTTATTAGGAAATGCGGTAAAATTACAATGAAAATTCACCATTTGTCTTAAAATGGATGTGTTATAATTGTTTTTCATGCATTTATTACGAAATGTGGTAAGGTTGTAAAGTAGGTACCACATTTATCCTAAAATATGGTATTTGTATACATGTTTTACCCGCATTTATTAAGAAATGCGGTAAAATTACAAAGAAAGTGCAACATTTGTCTTAAAATGGAAGTGTTATAATTGTTTTTCATGCATTTATTATGAAATGTGGTAAAATTGTAAAGTAGGTACCACATTTATCCTAAAATATGGTATTTGTATACATGTTTTACCCGCATTTATTAAGAAATGCGGTAAAATTACAATGAAAATTGCCCATTTGTCTTAAAATGGATGTGTTATAATTGTTTTTCATGCATTTATTATGAAATGTGGTAAGGTTGTAAAGTAGGTACCACATTTATCCTAAAATATGGTATTTGTATACATGTTTTACCCGCATTTATTAAGAAATGCGGTAAAATTACAAAGAAGGTGCAACATATGTCTTAAAATGGATGTGTTATAATTGATGTTCATGCATTCATATGAAATATGGTAAAGTTACAAAGTAGATACCACATTTATCCTAAAATATGGTATTTGTATACATGTTTTACCCGCATTTATTAAGAAATGCGGTAAAATTACAAAGAAAGTGCAACATTTGTCTTAAAATGGATGTGTTATAATTGTTTTTCATGCATTTATTATGAAATGTGGTAAAATTGTAAAGTAGGTACCACATTTATCCTAAAGATGGTATTTGTATACATGTTTTACCCGCATTTATTAGGAAATGCGGTAAAATTACAATGAAAATTCACCATTTGTCTTAAAATGGATGTGTTATAATTGTTTTTCATGCATTTATTACGAAATGTGGTAAGGTTGTAAAGTAGGTACCACATTTATCCTAAAATATGGTATTTGTATACATGTTTTACCCGCATTTATTAAGAAATGCGGTAAAATTACAAAGAAAGTGCAACATTTGTCTTAAAATGGAAGTGTTATAATTGTTTTTCATGCATTTATTATGAAATGTGGTAAATTGTAAAGTAGGTACCACATTTATCCTAAAAGATGGTATTTGTATACATGTTTTACCCGCATTTATTAGGAAATGCGGTAAAATTACAATGAAAATTCCCATTTGTCTTAAAATGGATGTGTTATAATTGTTTTTCATGCATTTATTACGAAATGTGGTAAGGTTGTAAAGTAGGTACCACATTTATCCTAAAATATGGTATTTGTATACATGTTTTATCCGCATTTATTAAGAAATGCGGTAAAATTACAAAGAAGGTGCAACATATGTCTTAAAATGGATGTGTTATAATTGATGTTCATGCATTCATATGAAATATGGTAAAGTTACAAAGTAGATACCACATTTATCCTAAAATATGGTATTTGTATACATGTTTTTCCTGCATTTATTAAGAAATGCGGTAAAATTACAAATAAGCTGCAACGATCGTCTTAAAATGGATGTGTATAATTGTTTTTCATCCATTTATTATGAAATGTGGTAAAATTATAAAGTAGGTACCACATTTATCCTAAAGCATGGTATTTGTATACATGTTTTACCCGCATTTATTAGGAAATGCGGTAAAATTACAATTAAAATACACCATTTGTCTTAAAATGGATGTGTTATAATTGTTTTTCATGCATTTATTACGAAATGTGGTAAGGTTGTAAAGTAGGTACCACATTTATCCTAAAATATGGTATTTGTATACATGTTTTACCCGCATTTATT
The DNA here is from genome assembly GCF_024323335.1 of Lathyrus oleraceus. Classification (NCBI taxonomy): domain Eukaryota; kingdom Viridiplantae; phylum Streptophyta; class Magnoliopsida; order Fabales; family Fabaceae; genus Lathyrus; species Lathyrus oleraceus. The sequence continues at coordinate 67,780 of NW_026112457.1, forward strand.
AAGAAATGCGGTAAAATTACAAAGAAAGTGCAACATTTGTCTTAAAATGGAAGTGTTATAATTGTTTTTCATGCATTTATTATGAAATGTGGAAAATTGTAAAGTAGGTACCACATTTATCCTAAAAGATGGTATTTGTATACATGTTTTACCCGCATTTATTAGGAAATGCGGTAAAATTACAATGAAAATTCCCCATTTGTCTTAAAATGGATGTGTTATAATTGTTTTTCATGCATTTATTACGAAATGTGGTAAGGTTGTAAAGTAGGTACCACATTTATCCTAAAATATGGTATTTGTATACATGTTTTACCCACATTTATTAAGAAATGCGATAAAATTACAAAGAAGGTGCAACATATGTCTTAAAATGGATGTGTTATAATTGATGTTCATGCATTCATATGAAATATGGTAAAGTTACAAAGTAGATACCACATTTATCCTAAAATATGGTATTTGTATACATGTTTTTCCTGCATTTATTAAGAAATGCGGTAAAATTACAAATAAGCTGCAACGATCGTCTTAAAATGGATGTGTTATAATTGTTTTTCATCCATTTATTATGAAATGTGGTAAAATTATAAAGTAGGTACCACATTTATCCTAAAGCATGGTATTTGTATACATGTTTTACCCGCATTTATTAGGAAATGCGGTAAAATTACAATTAAAATACACCATTTGTCTTAAAATGGATGTGTTATAATTGTTTTTCATGCATTTATTACGAAATGTGGTAAGGTTGTAAAGTAGGTACCACATTTATCCTAAAATATGGTATTTGTATACATGTTTTACCCGCATTTATTAAGAAATGCGGTAAAATTACAAAGAAAGTGCAACATTTGTCTTAAAATGGAAGTGTTATAATTGTTTTTCATGCATTTATTATAAATGTGGAAAATTGTAAAGTAGGTACCACATTTATCCTAAAAGATGGTATTTGTATACATGTTTTACCCGCATTTATTAGGAAATGCGGTAAAATTACAATGAAAATTCCCCATTTGTCTTAAAATGGATGTGTTATAATTGTTTTTCATGCATTTATTACGAAATGTGGTAAGGTTGTAAAGTAGGTACCACATTTATCCTAAAATATGGTATTTGTATACATGTTTTATCCGCATTTATTAAGAAATGCGGTAAAATTACAAAGAAGGTGCAACATATGTCTTAAAATGGATGTGTTATAATTGATGTTCATGCATTCATATGAAATATGGTAAAGTTACAAAGTAGATACCACATTTATCCTAAAATATGGTATTTGTATACATGTTTTACCCGCATTTATTAAGAAATGCGGTAAAATTACAAAGAAAGTGCAACATTTGTCTTAAAATGGAAGTGTTATAATTGTTTTTCATGCATTTATTATGAAATGTGGTAAAATTGTAAAGTAGGTACCACATTTATCCTAAAAGATGGTATTTGTATACATGTTTTACCCGCATTTATTAGGAAATGCGGTAAAATTACAATGAAAATTCACCATTTGTCTTAAAATGGATGTGTTATAATTGTTTTTCATGCATTTATTACGAAATGTGGTAAGGTTGTAAAGTAGGTACCACATTTATCCTAAAATATGGTATTTGTATACATGTTTTACCCGCATTTATTAAGAAATGCGGTAAAATTACAAAGAAAGTGCAACATTTGTCTTAAAATGGAAGTGTTATAATTGTTTTTCATGCATTTATTATGAAATGTGGTAAAATTGTAAAGTAGGTACCACATTTATCCTAAAAGATGGTATTTGTATACATGTTTTACCCGCATTTATTAGGAAATGCGGTAAAATTACAATGAAAATTCCCATTTGTCTTAAAATGGATGTGTTATAATTGTTTTTCATGCATTTATTACGAAATGTGGTAAGGTTGTAAAGTAGGTACCACATTTATCCTAAAATATGGTATTTGTATACATGTTTTATCCGCATTTATTAAGAAATGCGGTAAAATTACAAAGAAGGTGCAACATATGTCTTAAAATGGATGTGTTATAATTGATGTTCATGCATTCATATGAAATATGGTAAAGTTACAAAGTAGATACCACATTTATCCTAAAATATGGTATTTGTATACATGTTTTTCCTGCATTTATTAAGAAATGCGGTAAAATTACAAATAAGCTGCAACGATCGTCTTAAAATGGAGTGTTATAATTGTTTTTCATCCATTTATTATGAAATGTGGTAAAATTATAAAGTAGGTACCACATTTATCCTAAAGCATGGTATTTGTATACATGTTTTACCCGCATTTATTAGGAAATGCGGTAAAATTACAATGAAATGCACCATTTGTCTTAAAATGGATGTGTTATAATTGTTTTTCATGCATTTATTACGAAATGTGGTAAGGTTGTAAAGTAGGTACCACATTTATCCTAAAATATGGTATTTGTATACATGTTTTACCCGCATTTATTAAGAAATGCGTTAAAATTACAAAGAAAGTGCAACATTTGTCTTAAAATGGAAGTGTTATAATTGTTTTTCATGCATTTATTATGAAATGTGGAAAAATTGTAAAGTAGGTACCACATTTATCCTAAAAGATGGTATTTGTATACATGTTTTACCCGCATTTATTAGGAAATGCGGTAAAATTACAATGAAAATTCCCCATTTGTCTTAAAATGGATGTGTTATAATTGTTTTTCATGCATTTATTACGAAATGTGGTAAGGTTGTAAAGTAGGTACCACATTTATCCTAAAATATGGTATTTGTATACATGTTTTACCGCATTTATTAAGAAGTGCGGTAAAATTACAAAGAAAGTGTAACATTTGTGTTAAAATGGTAGTGTTATAATTGTTTTTCATGCATTTATTGTGAAATATGGTAAAGTTATAATGTAGGTACCACATTTATCCTAAAAAATGGCATTTGTATATATGTTTTACCCGCATGTATTAAGAAATGCGATAAAATTACAAAGAAGGTGCAACATTTTTCTTAAAATGGAGGTGTTTTAATTGTTTTTCATGCATTTTATTATGAAATGTGGTTAAGTTGCAAAGTAGGTACCACATTTATCCTAAAATATGGTATTTGTATACATGTTTTACCCACATTTATTAAGAAATGCGATAAAATTACAAAGAAGGTGCAACATATGTCTTAAAATGGATGTGTTATAATTGATGTTCATGCATTCATATGAAATATGGTAAAGTTACAAAGTAGATACCACATTTATCCTAAAATATGGTATTTGTATACATGTTTTTCCTGCATTTATTAAGAAATGCGGTAAAATTACAAATAAGCTGCAACGATCGTCTTAAAATGGATGTGTTATAATTGTTTTTCATCCATTTATTATGAAATGTGGTAAAATTATAAAGTAGGTACCACATTTATCCTAAAGCATGGTATTTGTATACATGTTTTACCCGCATTTATTAGGAAATGCGGTAAAATTACAATGAAAATACCATTTGTCTTAAAATGGATGTGTTATAATTGTTTTTCATGCATTTATTACGAAATGTGGTAAGGTTGTAAAGTAGGTACCACATTTATCCTAAAATATGGTATTTGTATACATGTTTTACCCGCATTTATTAAGAAATGCGTTAAAATTACAAAGAAAGTGCAACATTTGTCTTAAAATGGAAGTGTTATAATTGTTTTTCATGCATTTATTATGAAATGTGGAAAAATTGTAAAGTAGGTACCACATTTATCCTAAAAGATGGTATTTGTATACATGTTTTACCCGCATTTATTAGGAAATGCGGTAAAATTACAATGAAAATTCCCCATTTGTCTTAAAATGGATGTGTTATAATTGTTTTTCATGCATTTATTACGAAATGTGGTAAGGTTGTAAAGTAGGTACCACATTTATCCTAAAATATGGTATTTGTATACATGTTTTATCCGCATTTATTAAGAAATGCGGTAAAAGTACAAAGAAGGTGCAACATATGTCTTAAAATGGAAGTGTTATAATTGTTTTTCATGCATTTATTATGAAATATGGTAAAGTTGTAAAGTAGGTACCACATTTATCCTAAAATATGGTATTTGTATACATGTTTTACCCGCATTTATTAAGAAATGCGTTAAAATTACAAAGAAAGTGCAACATTTGTCTTAAAATGGAAGTGTTATAATTGTTTTTCATGCATTTATTACGAAATGTGGTAAGGTTGTAAAGTAGGTACCACATTTATCCTAAAATATGGTATTTGTATACATGTTTTATCCGCATTTATTAAGAAATGCGGTAAAATTACAAAGAAGGTGCAACATATGTCTTAAAATGGATGTGTTATAATTGATGTTCATGCATTCATATGAAATATGGTAAAGTTACAAAGTAGATACCACATTTATCCTAAAATATGGTATTTGTATACATGTTTTTCCTGCATTTATTAAGAAATGCGGTAAAATTACAAATAAGCTGCAACGATCGTCTTAAAATGGAAGTGTTATAATTGTTTTTCATCCATTTATTATGAAATGTGGTAAAATTATAAAGTAGGTACCACATTTATCCTAAAGCATGGTATTTGTATACATCTTTTACCCGCATTTATTAGGAAATGCGGTAAAATTACAATTAAATACACCATTTGTCTTAAAATGGATGTGTTATAATTGTTTTTCATGCATTTATTACGAAATGTGGTAAGGTTGTAAAGTAGGTACCACATTTATCCTAAAATATGGTATTTGTATACATGTTTTACCCGCATTTATTAAGAAATGCGTTAAAATTACAAAGAAAGTGCAACATTTGTCTTAAAATGGAAGTGTTATAATTGTTTTTCATGCATTTATTATGAAATGTGGAAAAATTGTAAAGTAGGTACCACATTTATCCTAAAAGATGGTATTTGTATACATGTTTTACCCGCATTTATTAGGAAATGCGGTAAAATTACAATGAAAATTCCCCATTTGTCTTAAAATGGATGTGTTATAATTGTTTTTCATGCATTTATTACGAAATGTGGTAAGGTTGTAAAGTAGGTACCACATTTATCCTAAAATATGGTATTTGTATACATGTTTTATCCGCATTTATTAAGAAATGCGGTAAAATTACAAAGAAAGTGCAACATTTGTCTTAAAATGGAAGTGTTATAATTGTTTTTCATGCATTTATTATGAAATATGGTAAAGTTATAATGTAGGTACCACACTTATCCTAAAAATGGCATTTGTATATATGTTTTACCCGCATGTATTAAGAAATGCGATAAAATTACAAAGAAGGTGCAACATTTTTCTTAAAATGGAGGTGTTTTAATTGTTTTTCATGCATTTTATTATGAAATGTGGTTAAGTTGCAAAGTAGGTACCACATTTATCCTAAAATATGGTATTTGTATACATGTTTTACCCACATTTATTAAGAAATGCGATAAAATTACAAAGAAGGTGCAACATATGTCTTAAAATGGATGTGTTATAATTGATGTTCATGCATTCATATGAAATATGGTAAAGTTACAAAGTAGATACCACATTTATCCTAAAATATGGTATTTGTATACATGTTTTTCCTGCATTTATTAAGAAATGCGGTAAAATTACAAATAAGCTGCAACGATCGTCTTAAAATGGATGTGTTATAATTGTTTTTCATCCATTTATTATGAAATGTGGTAAAATTATAAAGTAGGTACCACATTTATCCTAAAGCATGGTATTTGTATACATCTTTTACCCGCATTTATTAGGAAATGCGGTAAAATTACAATTAAAATACACCATTTGTCTTAAAATGGATGTGTTATAATTGTTTTTCATGCATTTATTACGAAATGTGGTAAGGTTGTAAAGTAGGTACCACATTTATCCTAAAATATGGTATTTGTATACATGTTTTACCCGCATTTATTAAGAAATGCGTTAAAATTACAAAGAAAGTGCAACATTTGTCTTAAAATGGAAGTGTTATAATTGTTTTTCATGCATTTATTATGAAATGTGGAAAAATTGTAAAGTAGGTACCACATTTATCCTAAAAGATGGTATTTGTATACATGTTTTACCCGCATTTATTAGGAAATGCGGTAAAATTACAATGAAAATTCCCCATTTGTCTTAAAATGGATGTGTTATAATTGTTTTTCATGCATTTATTACGAAATGTGGTAAGGTTGTAAAGTAGGTACCACATTTATCCTAAAATATGGTATTTGTATACATGTTTTATCCGCATTTATTAAGAAATGCGGTAAAAGTACAAAGAAGGTGCAACATATGTCTTAAAATGGATGTGTTATAATTGATGTTCATGCATTCATATGAAATATGGTAAAGTTACAAAGTAGATACCACATTTATCCTAAAATATGGTATTTGTATACATGTTTTACCCGCATTTATTAAGAAATGCGTTAAAATTACAAAGAAAGTGCAACATTTGTCTTAAAATGGAAGTGTTATAATTGTTTTTCATGCATTTATTACGAAATGTGGTAAGGTTGTAAAGTAGGTACCACATTTATCCTAAAGATGGTATTTGTATACATGTTTTACCCGCATTTATTAGGAAATGCGGTAAAATTACAATGAAAATTCCCCATTTGTCTTAAAATGGATGTGTTATAATTGTTTTTCATGCATTTATTACGAAATGTGGTAAGGTTGTAAAGTAGGTACCACATTTATCCTAAAATATGGTATTTGTATACATGTTTTACCCGCATTTATTAAGAAATGCGGTAAAATTACAAAGAAAGTGCAACATTTGTCTTAAAATGGAAGTGTTATAATTGTTTTTCATGCATTTATTATGAAATGTGGAAAAATTGTAAAGTAGGTACCACATTTATCCTAAAAGATGGTATTTGTATACATGTTTTACCCGCATTTATTAGGAAATGCGGTAAAATTACAATGAAAATTCCCCATTTGTCTTAAAATGGATGTGTTATAATTGTTTTTCATGCATTTATTACGAAATGTGGTAAGGTTGTAAAGTAGGTACCACATTTATCCTAAAATATGGTATTTGTATACATGTTTTATCCGCATTTATTAAGAAATGCGGTAAAATTACAAAGAAGGTGCAACATATGTCTTAAAATGGATGTGTTATAATTGATGTTCATGCATTCATATGAAATATGGTAAAGTTACAAAGTAGATACCACATTTATCCTAAAATATGGTATTTGTATACATGTTTTTCCTGCATTTATTAAGAAATGCGGTAAAATTACAAATAAGCTGCAACGATCGTCTTAAAATGGAAGTGTTATAATTGTTTTTCATCCATTTATTATGAAATGTGGTAAAATTATAAAGTAGGTACCACATTTATCCTAAAGCATGGTATTTGTATACATGTTTTACCCGCATTTATTAGGAAATGCGGTAAAATTACAATTAAAATACACCATTTGTCTTAAAATGGATGTGTTATAATTGTTTTTCATGCATTTATTACGAAATGTGGTAAGGTTGTAAAGTAGGTACCACATTTATCCTAAAATATGGTATTTGTATACATGTTTTACCCGCATTTATTAAGAAATGCGTTAAAATTACAAAGAAAGTGCAACATTTGTCTTAAAATGGAAGTGTTATAATTGTTTTTCATGCATTTATTATGAAATGTGAAAAAATTGTAAAGTAGGTACCACATTTATCCTAAAAGATGGTATTTGTATACATGTTTTACCCGCATTTATTAGGAAATGCGGTAAAATTACAATGAAAATTCCCCATTTGTCTTAAAATGGATGTGTTATAATTGTTTTTCATGCATTTATTACGAAATGTGGTAAGGTTGTAAAGTAGGTACCACATTTATCCTAAAATATGGTATTTGTATACATGTTTTATCCGCATTTATTAAGAAATGCGGTAAAATTACAAAGAAAGTGCAACATTTGTCTTAAAATGGAAGTGTTATAATTGTTTTTCATGCATTTATTATGAAATATGCTAAAGTTATAATGTAGGTACCACATTTATCCTAAAAAATGGCATTTGTATATATGTTTTACCCGCATGTATTAAGAAATGCGATAAAATTACAAAGAAGGTGCAACATTTTTCTTAAAATGGGGTGTTTTAATTGTTTTTCATGCATTTTATTATGAAATGTGGTAAGTTGCAAAGTAGGTACCACATTTATCCTAAAATATGGTATTTGTATACATGTTTTACCCACATTTATTAAGAAATGCGATAAAATTACAAAGAAGGTGCAACATATGTCTTAAAATGGATGTGTTATAATTGATGTTCATGCATTCATATGAAATATGGTAAAGTTACAAAGTAGATACCACATTTATCCTAAAATATGGTATTTGTATACATGTTTTTTCTGCATTTATTAAGAAATGCGGTAAAATTACAATTAAGCTGCAACGGTCGTCTTAAAATGGATGTGTTATAATTGTTTTTCATCCATTTATTATGAAATGTGGTAAAATTATAAAGTAGGTACCACATTTATCCTAAAGCATGGTATTTGTATACATCTTTTACCCGCATTTATTAGGAAATGCGGTAAAATTACAATGAAAATACACCATTTGTCTTAAAATGGATGTGTTATAATTGTTTTTCATGCATTTATTACGAAATGTGGTAAGGTTGTAAAGTAGGTACCACATTTATCCTAAAATATGGTATTTGTATACATGTTTTACCCGCATTTATTAAGAAATGCGTTAAAATTACAAAGAAAGTGCAACATTTGTCTTAAAATGGAAGTGTTATAATTGTTTTTCATGCATTTATTATGAAATGTGGAAAAATTGTAAAGTAGGTACCACATTTATCCTAAAAGATGGTATTTGTATACATGTTTTACCCGCATTTATTAGGAAATGCGGTAAAATTACAATGAAAATTCCCCATTTGTCTTAAAATGGATGTGTTATAATTGTTTTTCATGCATTTATTACGAAATGTGGTAAGGTTGTAAAGTAGGTACCACATTTATCCTAAAATATGGTATTTGTATACATGTTTTATCCGCATTTATTAAGAAATGCGGTAAAATTACAAAGAAAGTGCAACATTTGTCTTAAAATGGAAGTGTTATAATTGTTTTTCATGCATTTATTATGAAATATGCTAAAGTTATAATGTAGGTACCACATTTATCCTAAAAATGGTATTTGTATATATGTTTTACCCGCATTTATTAAGAAATGCGGTAAAATTACAAAGAAGGTGCAACATTTTTCTTAAAATGGAGGTGTTTTAATTGTTTTTCATGCATTTATTATGAAATGTGGTAAGTTGTAAAGTAGGTACCACATTTATCCTAAAATATGGTATTTGTATACATGTTTTACCCGCATTTATTAAGAAATGCGGTAAAATTACAAAGAAGGTGCAACATATGTCTTAAAATGGATGTGTTATAATTGATGTTCATGCATTCATATGAAATATGGTAAAGTTACAAAGTAGATACCACATTTATCCTAAAATATGGTATTTGTATACATGTTTTTCCTGCATTTATTAAGAAATGCGGTAAAATTACAAATAAGCTGCAACGATCGTCTTAAAATGGATGTGTTATAATTGTTTTTCATCCATTTATTATGAAATGTGGTAAAATTATAAAGTAGGTACCACATTTATCCTAAAGCATGGTATTTGTATACATCTTTTACCCGCATTTATTAGGAAATGCGGTAAAATTACAATGAAAATACACCATTTGTCTTAAAATGGATGTGTTATAATTGTTTTTCATGCATTTATTACGAAATGTGGTAAGGTTGTAAAGTAGGTACCACATTTATCCTAAAATATGGTATTTGTATACATGTTTTACCCGCATTTATTAAGAAATGCGTTAAAATTACAAAGAAAGTGCAACATTTGTCTTAAAATGGAAGTGTTATAATTGTTTTTCATGCATTTATTATGAAATGTGGAAAAATTGTAAAGTAGGTACCACATTTATCCTAAAAGATGGTATTTGTATACATGTTTTACCCGCATTTATTAGGAAATGCGGTAAAATTACAATGAAAATTCCCCATTTGTCTTAAAATGGATGTGTTATAATTGTTTTTCATGCATTTATTACGAAATGTGGTAAGGTTGTAAAGTAGGTACCACATTTATCCTAAAATATGGTATTTGTATACATGTTTTATCCGCATTTATTAAGAAATGCGGTAAAATTACAAAGAAAGTGCAACATTTGTCTTAAAATGGAAGTGTTATAATTGTTTTTCATGCATTTATTATGAAATATGCTAAAGTTATAATGTAGGTACCACACTTATCCTAAAAAATGGCATTTGTATATATGTTTTACCCGCATGTATTAAGAAATGCGATAAAATTACAAAGAAGGTGCAACATTTTTCTTAAAATGGAGGTGTTTTAATTGTTTTTCATGCATTTATTATGAAATGTGGTTAAGTTGCAAAGTAGGTACCACATTTATCCTAAAATATGGTATTTGTATACATGTTTTACCCATTTATTAAGAAATGCGATAAAATTACAAAGAAGGTGCAACATATGTCTTAAAATGGATGTGTTATAATTGATGTTCATGCATTCATATGAAATATGGTAAAGTTACAAAGTAGATACCACATTTATCCTAAAATATGGTATTTGTATACATGTTTTTCCTGCATTTATTAAGAAATGCGGTAAAATTACAAATAAGCTGCAACGATCGTCTTAAAATGGATGTGTTATAATTGTTTTTCATCCATTTATTATGAAATGTGGTAAAATTATAAAGTAGGTACCACATTTATCCTAAAGCATGGTATTTGTATACATCTTTTACCCGCATTTATTAGGAAATGCGGTAAAATTACAATGAAAATACACCATTTGTCTTAAAATGGATGTGTTATAATTGTTTTTCATGCATTTATTACGAAATGTGGTAAGGTTGTAAAGTAGGTACCACATTTATCCTAAAATATGGTATTTGTATACATGTTTTACCCGCATTTATTAAGAAATGCGTTAAAATTACAAAGAAAGTGCAACATTTGTCTTAAAATGGAAGTGTTATAATTGTTTTTCATGCATTTATTATGAAATGTGGAAAAATTGTAAAGTAGGTACCACATTTATCCTAAAAGATGGTATTTGTATACATGTTTTACCCGCATTTATTAGGAAATGCGGTAAAATTACAATGAAAATCCCCATTTGTCTTAAAATGGATGTGTTATAATTGTTTTTCATGCATTTATTACGAAATGTGGTAAGGTTGTAAAGTAGGTACCACATTTATCCTAAAATATGGTATTTGTATACATGTTTTACCCGCATTTATTAAGAAATGCGGTAAAATTACAAAGAAAGTGCAACATTTGTCTTAAAATGGAAGTGTTATAATTGTTTTTCATGCATTTATTATGAAATGTGGAAAATTGTAAAGTAGGTACCACATTTATCCTAAAAGATGGTATTTGTATACATGTTTTACCCGCATTTATTAAGAAATGCGGTAAAATTACAATGAAAATTCCCCATTTGTCTTAAAATGGATGTGTTATAATTGTTTTTCATGCATTTATTACGAAATGTGGTAAGGTTGTAAAGTAGGTACCACATTTATCCTAAAATATGGTATTTGTATACATGTTTTATCCGCATTTATTAAGAAATGCGGTAAAATTACAAAGAAGGTGCAACATATGTCTTAAAATGGATGTGTTATAATTGATGTTCATGCATTCATATGAAATATGGTAAAGTTACAAAGTAGATACCACATTTATCCTAAAATATGGTATTTGTATACATGTTTTTCCTGCATTTATTAAGAAATGCGGTAAAATTACAAATAAGCTGCAACGATCGTCTTAAAATGGAAGTGTTATAATTGTTTTTCATCCATTTATTATGAAATGTGGTAAAATTATAAAGTAGGTACCACATTTATCCTAAAGCATGGTATTTGTATACATCTTTTACCCGCATTTATTAGGAAATGCGGTAAAATTACAATTAAAATACACCATTTGTCTTAAAATGGATGTGTTATAATTGTTTTTCATGCATTTATTACGAAATGTGGTAAGGTTGTAAAGTAGGTACCACATTTATCCTAAAATATGGTATTTGTATACATGTTTTACCCGCATTTATTAAGAAATGCGGTAAAATTACAAAGAAAGTGCAACATTTGTCTTAAAATGGAAGTGTTATAATTGTTTTTCATGCATTTATTATGAAATGTGGAAAAATTGTAAAGTAGGTACCACATTTATCCTAAAAGATGGTATTTGTATACATGTTTTACCCGCATTTATTAGGAAATGCGGTAAAATTACAATGAAAATTCCCCATTTGTCTTAAAATGGATGTGTTATAATTGTTTTTCATGCATTTATTACGAAATGTGGTAAGGTTGTAAAGTAGGTACCACATTTATCCTAAAATATGGTATTTGTATACATGTTTTATCCGCATTTATTAAGAAATGCGGTAAAATTACAAAGAAAGTGCAACATTTGTCTTAAAATGGAAGTGTTATAATTGTTTTTCATGCATTTATTATGAAATATGCTAAAGTTATAATGTAGGTACCACATTTATCCTAAAAAATGGCATTTGTATATATGTTTTACCCGCATGTATTAAGAAATGCGATAAAATTACAAAGAAGGTGCAACATTTTCTTAAAATGGAGGTGTTTTAATTGTTTTTCATGCATTTTATTATGAAATGTGGTTAAGTTGCAAAGTAGGTACCACATTTATCCTAAAATATGGTATTTGTATACATGTTTTACCCACATTTATTAAGAAATGCGATAAAATTACAAAGAAGGTGCAACATATGTCTTAAAATGGATGTGTTATAATTGATGTTCATGCATTCATATGAAATATGGTAAAGTTACAAAGTAGATACCACATTTATCCTAAAATATGGTATTTGTATACATGTTTTTTCTGCATTTATTAAGAAATGCGGTAAAATTACAATTAAGCTGCAACGGTTGTCTTAAAATGGATGTGTTATAATTGTTTTTCATCCATTTATTATGAAATGTGGTAAAATTATAAAGTAGGTACCACATTTATCCTAAAGCATGGTATTTGTATACATCTTTTACCCGCATTTATTAGGAAATGCGGTAAAATTACAATGAAAATACACCATTTGTCTTAAAATGGATGTGTTATAATTGTTTTTCATGCATTTATTACGAAATGTGGTAAGGTTGTAAAGTAGGTACCACATTTATCCTAAAATATGGTATTTGTATACATGTTTTACCCGCATTTATTAAGAAATGCGGTAAAATTACAAAGAAAGTGCAACATTTGTCTTAAAATGGAAGTGTTATAATTGTTTTTCATGCATTTATTATGAAATGTGGAAAAATTGTAAAGTTGGTACCACATTTATCCTAAAAGATGGTATTTGTATACATGTTTTACCCGCATTTATTAGGAAATGCGGTAAAATTACAATGAAAATTCCCCATTTGTCTTAAAATGAATGTGTTATAATTGTTTTTCATGCATTTATTACGAAATGTGGTAAGGTTGTAAAGTAGGTACCACATTTATCCTAAAATATGGTATTTGTATACATGTTTTATCCGCATTTATTAAGAAATGCGGTAAAATTACAAAGAAAGTGCAACATTTGTCTTAAAATGGATGTGTTATAATTGATGTTCATGCATTCATATGAAATATGGTAGAGTTACAAAGTAGATACCACATTTATCCTAAAATATGGTATTTGTATACATGTTTTTCCTGCATTTATTAAGAAATGCGGTAAAATTACAAATAAGCTGCAACGATCGTCTGAAAATGGAAGTGTTATAATTGTTTTTCATCCATTTATTATGAAATGTGGTAAAATTATAAAGTAGGTACCACATTTATCCTAAAGCATGGTATTTGTATACATCTTTTACCCGCATTTATTAGGAAATGCGGTAAAATTACAATAAAATACACCATTTGTCTTAAAATGGATGTGTTATAATTGTTTTTCATGCATTTATTACGAAATGTGGTAAGGTTGTAAAGTAGGTACCACATTTATCCTAAAATATGGTATTTGTATACATGTTTTACCCGCATTTATTAAGAAATGCGTTAAAATTACAAAGAAAGTGCAACATTTGTCTTAAAATGGAAGTGTTATAATTGTTTTTCATGCATTTATTATGAAATGTGGAAAATTGTAAAGTAGGTACCACATTTATCCTAAAAGATGGTATTTGTATACATGTTTTACCCGCATTTATTAGGAAATGCGGTAAAATTACAATGAAAATTCCCCATTTGTCTTAAAATGGATGTGTTATAATTGTTTTTCATGCATTTATTACGAAATGTGGTAAGGTTGTAAAGTAGGTACCACATTTATCCTAAAATATGGTATTTGTATACATGTTTTATCCGCATTTATTAAGAAATGCGGTAAAATTACAAAGAAAGTGCAACATTTGTCTTAAAATGGAAGTGTTATAATTGTTTTTCATGCATTTATTATGAAATATGCTAAATTATAATGTAGGTACCACATTTATCCTAAAAAATGGCATTTGTATATATGTTTTACCCGCATGTATTAAGAAATGCGATAAAATTACAAAGAAGGTGCAACATTTTTCTTAAAATGGGGGTGTTTTAATTGTTTTTCATGCATTTTATTATGAAATGTGGTTAAGTTGCAAAGTAGGTACCACATTTATCCTAAAATATGGTATTTGTATACATGTTTTACCCACATTTATTAAGAAATGCGATAAAATTACAAAGAAGGTGCAACATATGTCTTAAAATGGATGTGTTATAATTGATGTTCATGCATTCATATGAAATATGGTAAAGTTACAAAGTAGATACCACATTTATCCTAAAATATGGTATTTGTATACATGTTTTTCCTGCATTTATTAAGAAATGCGGTAAAATTACAATTAAGCTGCAACGGTTGTCTTAAAATGGATGTGTTATAATTGTTTTTCATCCATTTATTATGAAATGTGGTAAAATTATAAAGTAGGTACCACATTTATCCTAAAGCATGGTATTTGTATACATCTTTTACCCGCATTTATTAGGAAATGCGGTAAAATTACAATGAAAATACACCATTTGTCTTAAAATGGATGTGTTATAATTGTTTTTCATGCATTTATTACGAAATGTGGTAAGGTTGTAAAGTAGGTACCACATTTATCCTAAAATATGGTATTTGTATACATGTTTTACCCGCATTTATTAAGAAATGCGGTAAAATTACAAAGAAAGTGCAACATTTGTCTTAAAATGGAAGTGTTATAATTGTTTTTCATGCATTTATTATGAAATGTGGAAAAATTGTAAAGTAGGTACCACATTTATCCTAAAAGATGGTATTTGTATACATGTTTTACCCGCATTTATTAGGAAATGCGGTAAAATTACAATGAAAATTCCCCATTTGTCTTAAAATGGATGTGTTATAATTGTTTTTCATGCATTTATTACGAAATGTGGTAAGGTTGTAAAGTAGGTACCACATTTATCCTAAAATATGGTATTTGTATACATGTTTTATCCGCATTTATTAAGAAATGCGGTAAAATTACAAAGAAGGTGCAACATATGTCTTAAAATGGATGTGTTATAATTGATGTTCATGCATTCATATGAAATATGGTAAAGTTACAAAGTAGATACCACATTTATCCTAAAATATGGTATTTGTATACATGTTTTTCCTGCATTTATTAAGAAATGCGGTAAAATTACAAATAAGCTGCAACGATCGTCTTAAAATGGAAGTGTTATAATTGTTTTTCATCCATTTATTATGAAATGTGGTAAAATTATAAAGTAGGTACCACATTTATCCTAAAGCATGGTATTTGTATACATGTTTTACCCGCATTTATTAGGAAATGCGGTAAAATTACAATTAAAATACACCATTTGTCTTAAAATGGATGTGTTATAATTGTTTTTCATGCATTTATTACGAAATGTGGTAAGGTTGTAAAGTAGGTACCACATTTATCCTAAAATATGGTATTTGTATACATGTTTTACCCGCATTTATTAAGAAATGCGTTAAAATTACAAAGAAAGTGCAACATTTGTCTTAAAATGGAAGTGTTATAATTGTTTTTCATGCATTTATTATGAAATGTGGAAAAATTGTAAAGTAGGTACCACATTTATCCTAAAAGATGGTATTTGTATACATGTTTTACCCGCATTTATTAGGAAATGCGGTAAAATTACAATGAAAATTCCCCATTTGTCTTAAAATGGATGTGTTATAATTGTTTTTCATGCATTTATTACGAAATGTGGTAAGGTTGTAAAGTAGGTACCACATTTATCCTAAAATATGGTATTTGTATACATGTTTTATCCGCATTTATTAAGAAATGCGGTAAAATTACAAAGAAAGTGCAACATTTGTCTTAAAATGGAAGTGTTATAATTGTTTTTCATGCATTTATTATGAAATATGCTAAAGTTATAATGTAGGTACCACATTTATCCTAAAAAATGGCATTTGTATATATGTTTTACCCGCATGTATTAAGAAATGCGATAAAATTACAAAGAAGGTGCAACATTTTTCTTAAAATGGAGGTGTTTTAATTGTTTTTCATGCATTTTATTATGAAATGTGGTTAAGTTGCAAAGTAGGTACCACATTTATCCTAAAATATGGTATTTGTATACATGTTTTACCCACATTTATTAAGAAATGCGATAAAATTACAAAGAAGGTGCAACATATGTCTTAAAATGGATGTGTTATAATTGATGTTCATGCATTCATATGAAATATGGTAAAGTTACAAAGTAGATACCACATTTATCCTAAAATATGGTATTTGTATACATGTTTTTCCTGCATTTATTAAGAAATGCGGTAAAATTACAAATAAGCTGCAACGATCGTCTTAAAATGGATGTGTTATAATTGTTTTTCATCCATTTATTATGAAATGTGGTAAAATTATAAAGTAGGTACCACATTTATCCTAAAGCATGGTATTTGTATACATCTTTTACCCGCATTTATTAGGAAATGCGGTAAAATTACAATGAAAATACACCATTTGTCTTAAAATGGATGTGTTATAATTGTTTTTCATGCATTTATTACGAAATGTGGTAAGGTTGTAAAGTAGGTACCACATTTATCCTAAAATATGGTATTTGTATACATGTTTTACCCGCATTTATTAAGAAATGCGGTAAAATTACAAAGAAAGTGCAACATTTGTCTTAAAATGGAAGTGTTATAATTTTTTTCATGCATTTATTATGAAATGTGGAAAAATTGTAAAGTAGGTACCACATTTATCCTAAAAGATGGTATTTGTATACATGTTTTACCCGCATTTATTAGGAAATGCGGTAAAATTACAATGAAAATTCCCCATTTGTCTTAAAATGGATGTGTTATAATTGTTTTTCATGCATTTATTACGAAATGTGGTAAGGTTGTAAAGTAGGTACCACATTTATCCTAAAATATGGTATTTGTATACATGTTTTATCCGCATTTATTAAGAAATGCGGTAAAATTACAAAGAAGGTGCAACATATGTCTTAAAATGGATGTGTTATAATTGATGTTCATGCATTCATATGAAATATGGTAAAGTTACAAAGTAGATACCACATTTATCCTAAAATATGGTATTTGTATACATGTTTTTCCTGCATTTATTAAGAAATGCGGTAAAATTACAAATAAGCTGCAACGATCGTCTTAAAATGGATGTGTTATAATTGTTTTTCATGCATTTATTATGAAATGTGGTAAAATTATAAAGTAGGTACCACATTTATCCTAAAGCATGGTATTTGTATACATGTTTTACCCGCATTTATTAGGAAATGCGGTAAAATTACAATGAAAATACACCATTTGTCTTAAAATGGATGTGTTATAATTGTTTTTCATGCATTTATTACGAAATGTGGTAAGGTTGTAAAGTAGGTACCACATTTATCCTAAAATATGGTATTTGTATACATGTTTTATCCGCATTTATTAAGAAATGCGGTAAAATTACAAAGAAGGTGCAACATATGTCTTAAAATGGATGTGTTATAATTGATGTTCATGCATTCATATGAAATATGGTAAAGTTACAAAGTAGATACCACATTTATCCTAAAATATGGTATTTGTATACATGTTTTTCCTGCATTTATTAAGAAATGCGGTAAAATTACAAATAAGCTGCAACGATCGTCTTAAAATGGAAGTGTTATAATTGTTTTTCATCCATTTATTATGAAATGTGGTAAAATTATAAAGTAGGTACCACATTTATCCTAAAGCATGGTATTTGTATACATCTTTTACCCGCATTTATTAGGAAATGCGGTAAAATTACAATTAAAATACACCATTTGTCTTAAAATGGATGTGTTATAATTGTTTTTCATGCATTTATTACGAAATGTGGTAAGGTTGTAAAGTAGGTACCACATTTATCCTAAAATATGGTATTTGTATACATGTTTTACCCGCATTTATTAAGAAATGCGTTAAAATTACAAAGAAAGTGCAACATTTGTCTTAAAATGGAAGTGTTATAATTGTTTTTCATGCATTTATTATGAAATGTGGAAAATTGTAAAGTAGGTACCACATTTATCCTAAAAGATGGTATTTGTATACATGTTTTACCCGCATTTATTAGGAAATGCGGTAAAATTACAATGAAATTCCCCATTTGTCTTAAAATGGATGTGTTATAATTGTTTTTCATGCATTTATTACGAAATGTGGTAAGGTTGTAAAGTAGGTACCACATTTATCCTAAAATATGGTATTTGTATACATGTTTTATCCGCATTTATTAAGAAATGCGGTAAAATTACAAAGAAAGTGCAACATTTGTCTTAAAATGGAAGTGTTATAATTGTTTTTCATGCATTTATTATGAAATATGGTAAAGTTATAATGTAGGTACCACACTTATCCTAAAAAATGGCATTTGTATATATGTTTTACCCGCATGTATTAAGAAATGCGATAAAATTACAAAGAAGGTGCAACATTTTTCTTAAAATGGAGGTGTTTTAATTGTTTTTCATGCATTTTATTATGAAATGTGGTTAAGTTGCAAAGTAGGTACCACATTTATCCTAAAATATGGTATTTGTATACATGTTTTACCCACATTTATTAAGAAATGCGATAAAATTACAAAGAAGGTGCAACATATGTCTTAAAATGGATGTGTTATAATTGATGTTCATGCATTCATATGAAATATGGTAAAGTTACAAAGTAGATACCACATTTATCCTAAAATATGGTATTTGTATACATGTTTTTCCTGCATTTATTAAGAAATGCGGTAAAATTACAAATAAGCTGCAACGATCGTCTTAAAATGGATGTGTTATAATTGTTTTTCATCCATTTATTATGAAATGTGGTAAAATTATAAAGTAGGTACCACATTTATCCTAAAGCATGGTATTTGTATACATGTTTTACCCGCATTTATTAGGAAATGCGGTAAAATTACAATGAAATACACCATTTGTCTTAAAATGGATGTGTTATAATTGTTTTTCATGCATTTATTACGAAATGTGGTAAGGTTGTAAAGTAGGTACCACATTTATCCTAAAATATGGTATTTGTATACATGTTTTACCCGCATTTATTAAGAAATGCGGTAAAATTACAAAGAAAGTGCAACATTTGTCTTAAAATGGAAGTGTTATAATTTTTTTCATGCATTTATTATGAAATGTGGAAAATTGTAAAGTAGGTACCACATTTATCCTAAAAGATGGTATTTGTATACATGTTTTACCCGCATTTATTAGGAAATGCGGTAAAATTACAATGAAAATTCCCCATTTGTCTTAAAATGGATGTGTTATAATTGTTTTTCATGCATTTATTACGAAATGTGGTAAGGTTGTAAAGTAGGTACCACATTTATCCTAAAATATGGTATTTGTATACATGTTTTATCCGCATTTATTAAGAAATGCGGTAAAATTACAAAGAAGGTGCAACATATGTCTTAAAATGGATGTGTTATAATTGATGTTCATGCATTCATATGAAATATGGTAAAGTTACAAAGTAGATACCACATTTATCCTAAAATATGGTATTTGTATACATGTTTTTCCTGCATTTATTAAGAAATGCGGTAAAATTACAAATAAGCTGCAACGATCGTCTTAAAATGGATGTGTTATAATTGTTTTTCATCCATTTATTATGAAATGTGGTAAAATTATAAAGTAGGTACCACATTTATCCTAAAGCATGGTATTTGTATACATGTTTTACCCGCATTTATTAGGAAATGCGGTAAAATTACAATGAAAATACACCATTTGTCTTAAAATGGATGTGTTATAATTGTTTTTCATGCATTTATTACGAAATGTGGTAAGGTTGTAAAGTAGGTACCACATTTATCCTAAAATATGGTATTTGTATACATGTTTTACCCGCATTTATTAAGAAATGCGGTAAAATTACAAAGAAAGTGCAACATTTGTCTTAAAATGGAAGTGTTATAATTGTTTTTCATGCATTTATTATGAAATGTGGAAAATTGTAAAGTAGGTACCACATTTATCCTAAAAGATGGTATTTGTATACATGTTTTACCCGCATTTATTAGGAAATGCGGTAAAATTACAATGAAAATCCCCATTTGTCTTAAAATGGATGTGTTATAATTGTTTTTCATGCATTTATTACGAAATGTGGTAAGGTTGTAAAGTAGGTACCACATTTATCCTAAAATATGGTATTTGTATACATGTTTTATCCGCATTTATTAAGAAATGCGGTAAAATTACAAAGAAGGTGCAACATATGTCTTAAAATGGATGTGTTATAATTGTTTTTCATGCATTCATATGAAATATGGTAAAGTTACAAAGTAGATACCACATTTATCCTAAAATATGGTATTTGTATACATGTTTTTCCTGCATTTATTAAGAAATGCGGTAAAATTACACATAAGCTGCAAAGATCGTCTTAAAATGGATGTGTTATACTTGTTTTTCATCCATTTATTATGAAATGTGGTAAAATTGTAAAGTAGGTACCACATTTATCCTAAAGCATGGTATTTGTATACATGTTTTACCCGCATTTATTAGGAAATGCGGTCAAATTACAATGAAAATTCCCATTTGTCTTAAAATGGATGTGTTATAATTGTTTTTCATGCATTTATTACGAAATGTGGTAAGGTTGTAAAGTAGGTACCACATTTATCCTAAAATATGGTATTTGTATACATGTTTTATCCGCATTTATTAAGAAATGCGTTAAAATTACAAAGAAAGTGCAACATTTGTCTTAAAATGGAAGTGTTATAATTGTTTTTCATGCATTTATTATGAAATGTGGAAAATTGTAAAGTAGGTACCACATTTATCCTAAAAGATGGTATTTGTATACATGTTTTACCCGCATTTATTAGGAAATGCGGTAAAATTACAATGAAAATTCCCCATTTGTCTTAAAATGGATGTGTTATAATTGTTTTTCATGCATTTATTACGAAATGTGGTAAGGTTGTAAAGTAGGTACCACATTTATCCTAAAATATGGTATTTGTATACATGTTTTACCCGCATTTATTAAGAAATGCGGTAAAATTACAAAGAAAGTGCAACATTTGTCTTAAAATGGAAGTGTTATAATTGTTTTTCATGCATTTATTATGAAATATTAAATTGTAAAGTAGGTACCACATTTATCCTAAAAAATGGTATTTGTATACATGTTTTACCCGCATTTATTAAGAAATGCGGTAAAATTACAAAGAAGGTGCAACATTTTTCTTAAAATGGATGTGTTTTAATTGTTTTTCATGCATTTATTACGAAATGTGGTAAGGTTGTAAAGTAGGTACCACATTTATCCTAAAATATGGTATTTGTATACATGTTTTACCCGCATTTATTAAGAAATGCGGTAAAATTACAAAGAAAGTGCAACATTTGTCTTAAAATGGAAGTGTTATAATTGTTTTTCATGCATTTATTATGAAATGTGGAAAAATTGTAAAGTAGGTACCACATTTATCCTAAAAGATGGTATTTGTATACATGTTTTACCCGCATTTATTAGGAAATGCGGTAAAATTACAATGAAAATTCCCCATTTGTCTTAAAATGGATGTGTTATAATTGTTTTTCATGCATTTATTACGAAATGTGGTAAGGTTGTAAAGTAGGTACCACATTTATCCTAAAATATGGTATTTGTATACATGTTTTATCCGCATTTATTAAGAAATGCGGTAAAATTACAAAGAAGGTGCAACATATGTCTTAAAATGGATGTGTTATAATTGATGTTCATGCATTCATATGAAATATGGTAAAGTTACAAAGTAGATACCACATTTATCCTAAAATATGGTATTTGTATACATGTTTTTCCTGCATTTATTAAGAAATGCGGTAAAATTACAAATAAGCTGCAACGATCGTCTTAAAATGGAAGTGTTATAATTGTTTTTCATCCATTTATTATGAAATGTGGTAAAATTATAAAGTAGGTACCACATTTATCCTAAAGCATGGTATTTGTATACATCTTTTACCCGCATTTATTAGGAAATGCGGTAAAATTACAATTAAAATACACCATTTGTCTTAAAATGGATGTGTTATAATTGTTTTTCATGCATTTATTACGAAATGTGGTAAGGTTGTAAAGTAGGTACCACATTTATCCTAAAATATGGTATTTGTATACATGTTTTACCCGCATTTATTAAGAAATGCGTTAAAATTACAAAGAAAGTGCAACATTTGTCTTAAAATGGAAGTGTTATAATTGTTTTTCATGCATTTATTATGAAATGTGGAAAAATTGTAAAGTAGGTACCACATTTATCCTAAAAGATGGTATTTGTATACATGTTTTACCCGCATTTATTAGGAAATGCGGTAAAATTACAATGAAAATTCCCCATTTGTCTTAAAATGGATGTGTTATAATTGTTTTTCATGCATTTATTACGAAATGTGGTAAGGTTGTAAAGTAGGTACCACATTTATCCTAAAATATGGTATTTGTATACATGTTTTATCCGCATTTATTAAGAAATGCGGTAAAATTACAAAGAAAGTGCAACATTTGTCTTAAAATGGAAGTGTTATAATTGTTTTTCATGCATTTATTATGAAATATGCTAAAGTTATAATGTAGGTACCACACTTATCCTAAAAATGGCATTTGTATATATGTTTTACCCGCATGTATTAAGAAATGCGATAAAATTACAAAGAAGGTGCAACATTTTTCTTAAAATGGAGGTGTTTTAATTGTTTTTCATGCATTTTATTATGAAATGTGGTTAAGTTGCAAAGTAGGTACCACATTTATCCTAAAATATGGTATTTGTATACATGTTTTACCCACATTTATTAAGAAATGCGATAAAATTACAAAGAAGGTGCAACATATGTCTTAAAATGGATGTGTTATAATTGATGTTCATGCATTCATATGAAATATGGTAAAGTTACAAAGTAGATACCACATTTATCCTAAAATATGGTATTTGTATACATGTTTTTCCTGCATTTATTAAGAAATGCGGTAAAATTACAAATAAGCTGCAACGTTGTCTTAAAATGGATGTGTTATAATTGTTTTTCATCCATTTATTATGAAATGTGGTAAAATTATAAAGTAGGTACCACATTTATCCTAAAGCATGGTATTTGTATACATCTTTTACCCGCATTTATTAGGAAATGCGGTAAAATTACAATGAAAATACACCATTTGTCTTAAAATGGATGTGTTATAATTGTTTTTCATGCATTTATTACGAAATGTGGTAAGGTTGTAAAGTAGGTACCACATTTATCCTAAAATATGGTATTTGTATACATGTTTTACCCGCATTTATTAAGAAATGCGGTAAAATTACAAAGAAAGTGCAACATTTGTCTTAAAATGGAAGTGTTATAATTGTTTTTCATGCATTTATTATGAAATGTGGAAAAATTGTAAAGTAGGTACCACATTTATCCTAAAAGATGGTATTTGTATACATGTTTTACCCGCATTTATTAGGAAATGCGGTAAAATTACAATGAAAATTCCCCATTTGTCTTAAAATGGATGTGTTATAATTGTTTTTCATGCATTTATTACGAAATGTGGTAAGGTTGTAAAGTAGGTACCACATTTATCCTAAAATATGGTATTTGTATACATGTTTTATCCGCATTTATTAAGAAATGCGGTAAAATTACAAAGAAGGTGCAACATATGTCTTAAAATGGATGTGTTATAATTGATGTTCATGCATTCATATGAAATATGGTAAAGTTACAAAGTAGATACCACATTTATCCTAAAATATGGTATTTGTATACATGTTTTTCCTGCATTTATTAAGAAATGCGGTAAAATTACAAATAAGCTGCAACGATCGTCTTAAAATGGAAGTGTTATAATTGTTTTTCATCCATTTATTATGAAATGTGGTAAAATTATAAAGTAGGTACCACATTTATCCTAAAGCATGGTATTTGTATACATCTTTTACCCGCATTTATTAGGAAATGCGGTAAAATTACAATTAAAATACACCATTTGTCTTAAAATGGATGTGTTATAATTGTTTTTCATGCATTTATTACGAAATGTGGTAAGGTTGTAAAGTAGGTACCACATTTATCCTAAAATATGGTATTTGTATACATGTTTTACCCGCATTTATTAAGAAATGCGTTAAAATTACAAAGAAAGTGCAACATTTGTCTTAAAATGGAAGTGTTATAATTGTTTTTCATGCATTTATTATGAAATGTGGAAAAATTGTAAAGTAGGTACCACATTTATCCTAAAAGATGGTATTTGTATACATGTTTTACCCGCATTTATTAGGAAATGCGGTAAAATTACAATGAAAATTCCCCATTTGTCTTAAAATGGATGTGTTATAATTGTTTTTCATGCATTTATTACGAAATGTGGTAAGGTTGTAAAGTAGGTACCACATTTATCCTAAAATATGGTATTTGTATACATGTTTTATCCGCATTTATTAAGAAATGCGGTAAAATTACAAAGAAAGTGCAACATTTGTCTTAAAATGGAAGTGTTATAATTGTTTTTCATGCATTTATTATGAAATATGCTAAAGTTATAATGTAGGTACCACACTTATCCTAAAAAATGGCATTTGTATATATGTTTTACCCGCATGTATTAAGAAATGCGATAAAATTACAAAGAAGGTGCAACATTTTTCTTAAAATGGAGGTGTTTTAATTGTTTTTCATGCATTTTATTATGAAATGTGGTTAAGTTGCAAAGTAGGTACCACATTTATCCTAAAATATGGTATTTGTATACATGTTTTACCCACATTTATTAAGAAATGCGATAAAATTACAAAGAAGGTGCAACATATGTCTTAAAATGGATGTGTTATAATTGATGTTCATGCATTCATATGAAATATGGTAAAGTTACAAAGTAGATACCACATTTATCCTAAAATATGGTATTTGTATACATGTTTTTCCTGCATTTATTAAGAAATGCGGTAAAATTACAAATAAGCTGCAACGATCGTCTTAAAATGGATGTGTTATAATTGTTTTTCATCCATTTATTATGAAATGTGGTAAAATTATAAAGTAGGTACCACATTTATCCTAAAGCATGGTATTTGTATACATCTTTTACCCGCATTTATTAGGAAATGCGGTAAAATTACAATTAAAATACACCATTTGTCTTAAAATGGATGTGTTATAATTGTTTTTCATGCATTTATTACGAAATGTGGTAAGGTTGTAAAGTAGGTACCACATTTATCCTAAAATATGGTATTTGTATACATGTTTTACCCGCATTTATTAAGAAATGCGGTAAAATTACAAAGAAAGTGCAACATTTGTCTTAAAATGGAAGTGTTATAATTGTTTTTCATGCATTTATTATGAAATGTGGAAAAATTGTAAAGTAGGTACCACATTTATCCTAAAAGATGGTATTTGTATACATGTTTTACCCGCATTTATTAGGAAATGCGGTAAAATTACAATGAAAATTCCCCATTTGTCTTAAAATGGATGTGTTATAATTGTTTTTCATGCATTTATTACGAAATGTGGTAAGGTTGTAAAGTAGGTACCACATTTATCCTAAAATATGGTATTTGTATACATGTTTTATCCGCATTTATTAAGAAATGCGGTAAAAGTACAAAGAAGGTGCAACATATGTCTTAAAATGGATGTGTTATAATTGATGTTCATGCATTCATATGAAATATGGTAAAGTTACAAAGTAGATACCACATTTATCCTAAAATATGGTATTTGTATACATGTTTTTCCTGCATTTATTAAGAAATGCGGTAAAATTACAAATAAGCTGCAACGATCGTCTTAAAATGGATGTGTTATAATTGTTTTTCATCCATTTATTATGAAATGTGGTAAAATTATAAAGTAGGTACCACATTTATCCTAAAGCATGGTATTTGTATACATGTTTTACCCGCATTTATTAGGAAATGCGGTAAAATTACAATGAAAATACACCATTTGTCTTAAAATGGATGTGTTATAATTGTTTTTCATGCATTTATTACGAAATGTGGTAAGGTTGTAAAGTAGGTACCACATTTATCCTAAAATATGGTATTTGTATACATGTTTTACCCGCATTTATTAAGAAATGCGGTAAAATTACAAAGAAAGTGCAACATTTGTCTTAAAATGGAAGTGTTATAATTGTTTTTCATGCATTTATTATGAAATGTGGAAAAATTGTAAAGTAGGTACCACATTTATCCTAAAAGATGGTATTTGTATACATGTTTTACCCGCATTTATTAGGAAATGCGGTAAAATTACAATGAAAATCCCCATTTGTCTTAAAATGGATGTGTTATAATTGTTTTTCATGCATTTATTACGAAATGTGGTAAGGTTGTAAAGTAGGTACCACATTTATCCTAAAATATGGTATTTGTATACATGTTTTATCCGCATTTATTAAGAAATGCGGTAAAATTACAAAGAAGGTGCAACATATGTCTTAAAATGGATGTGTTATAATTGATGTTCATGCATTCATATGAAATATGGTAAAGTTACAAAGTAGATACCACATTTATCCTAAAATATGGTATTTGTATACATGTTTTTCCTGCATTTATTAAGAAATGCGATAAAATTACAAATAAGCTGCAACGATCGTCTTAAAATGGATGTGTTATAATTGTTTTTCATCCATTTATTATGAAATGTGGTAAAATTATAAAGTAGGTACCACATTTATCCTAAAGCATGGTATTTGTATACATGTTTTACCCGCATTTATTAGGAAATGCGGTAAAATTACAATGAAAATTCCCATTTGTCTTAAAATGGATGTGTTATAATTGTTTTTCATGCATTTATTACGAAATGTGGTAAGGTTGTAAAGTAGGTACCACATTTATCCTAAAATATGGTATTTGTATACATGTTTTATCCGCATTTATTAAGAAATGCGTTAAAATTACAAAGAAAGTGCAACATTTGTCTTAAAATGGAAGTGTTATAATTGTTTTTCATGCATTTATTATGAAATGTGGAAAATTGTAAAGTAGGTACCACATTTATCCTAAAAGATGGTATTTGTATACATGTTTTACCCGCATTTATTAGGAAATGCGGTAAAATTACAATGAAAATTCCCCATTTGTCTTAAAATGGATGTGTTATAATTGTTTTTCATGCATTTATTACGAAATGTGGTAAGGTTGTAAAGTAGGTACCACATTTATCCTAAAATATGGTATTTGTATACATGTTTTACCCCGCATTTATTAAGAAATGCGGTAAAATTACAAAGAAAGTGCAACATTTGTCTTAAAATGGAAGTGTTATAATTGTTTTTCATGCATTTATTATGAAATATATTAAATTGTAAAGTAGGTACCACATTTATCCTAAAAAATGGTATTTGTTTTACCCCGCATGTATTAAGAAATGCGGTAAAATTACAAAGAAGGTGCAACATTTTTCTTAAAATGGAGGTGTTTTAATTGTTTTTCATGCATTTATTATGAAATGTGGTAAGGTTGTAAAGTAGGTACCACATTTATCCTAAAATATGGTATTTGTATACATGTTTTACCCGCATTTATTAAGAAATGCGGTAAAATTACAAAGAAAGTGCAACATTTGTCTTAAAATGGAAGTGTTATAATTGTTTTTCATGCATTTATTATGAAATGTGGAAAAATTGTAAAGTAGGTACCACATTTATCCTAAAAGATGGTATTTGTATACATGTTTTACCCGCATTTATTAGGAAATGCGGTAAAATTACAATGAAAATTCCCCATTTGTCTTAAAATGGATGTGTTATAATTGTTTTTCATGCATTTATTACGAAATGTGGTAAGGTTGTAAAGTAGGTACCACATTTATCCTAAAATATGGTATTTGTATACATGTTTTATCCGCATTTATTAAGAAATGCGGTAAAATTACAAAGAAGGTGCAACATATGTCTTAAAATGGATGTGTTATAATTGATGTTCATGCATTCATATGAAATATGGTAAAGTTACAAAGTAGATACCACATTTATCCTAAAATATGGTATTTGTATACATGTTTTTCCTGCATTTATTAAGAAATGCGGTAAAATTACAAATAAGCTGCAACGATCGTCTTAAAATGGAAGTGTTATAATTGTTTTTCATCCATTTATTATGAAATGTGGTAAAATTATAAAGTAGGTACCACATTTATCCTAAAGCATGGTATTTGTATACATTTTACCCGCATTTATTAGGAAATGCGGTAAAATTACAATTAAAATACACCATTTGTCTTAAAATGGATGTGTTATAATTGTTTTTCATGCATTTATTACGAAATGTGGTAAGGTTGTAAAGTAGGTACCACATTTATCCTAAAATATGGTATTTGTATACATGTTTTACCCGCATTTATTAAGAAATGCGTTAAAATTACAAAGAAAGTGCAACATTTGTCTTAAAATGGAAGTGTTATAATTGTTTTTCATGCATTTATTATGAAATGTGGAAAAATTGTAAAGTAGGTACCACATTTATCCTAAAAGATGGTATTTGTATACATGTTTTACCCGCATTTATTAGGAAATGCGGTAAAATTACAATGAAAATTCCCCATTTGTCTTAAAATGGATGTGTTATAATTGTTTTTCATGCATTTATTACGAAATGTGGTAAGGTTGTAAAGTAGGTACCACATTTATCCTAAAATATGGTATTTGTATACATGTTTTATCCGCATTTATTAAGAAATGCGGTAAAATTACAAAGAAAGTGCAACATTTGTCTTAAAATGGAAGTGTTATAATTGTTTTTCATGCATTTATTATGAAATATGCTAAAGTTATAATGTAGGTACCACACTTATCCTAAAAAATGGCATTTGTATATATGTTTTACCCGCATGTATTAAGAAATGCGATAAAATTACAAAGAAGGTGCAACATTTTTCTTAAAATGGAGGTGTTTTAATTGTTTTTCATGCATTTTATTATGAAATGTGGTTAAGTTGCAAAGTAGGTACCACATTTATCCTAAAATATGGTATTTGTATACATGTTTTACCCACATTTATTAAGAAATGCGATAAAATTACAAAGAAGGTGCAACATATGTCTTAAAATGGATGTGTTATAATTGATGTTCATGCATTCATATGAAATATGGTAAAGTTACAAAGTAGATACCACATTTATCCTAAAATATGGTATTTGTATACATGTTTTTCCTGCATTTATTAAGAAATGCGGTAAAATTACAAATAAGCTGCAACGATCGTCTTAAAATGGATGTGTTATAATTGTTTTTCATCCATTTATTATGAAATGTGGTAAAATTATAAAGTAGGTACCACATTTATCCTAAAGCATGGTATTTGTATACATCTTTTACCCGCATTTATTAGGAAATGCGGTAAAATTACAATGAAATACACCATTTGTCTTAAAATGGATGTGTTATAATTGTTTTTCATGCATTTATTACGAAATGTGGTAAGGTTGTAAAGTAGGTACCACATTTATCCTAAAATATGGTATTTGTATACATGTTTTACCCGCATTTATTAAGAAATGCGGTAAAATTACAAAGAAAGTGCAACATTTGTCTTAAAATGGAAGTGTTATAATTTTTTTCATGCATTTATTATGAAATGTGGAAAAATTGTAAAGTAGGTACCACATTTATCCTAAAAGATGGTATTTGTATACATGTTTTACCCGCATTTATTAGGAAATGCGGTAAAATTACAATGAAAATTCCCCATTTGTCTTAAAATGGATGTGTTATAATTGTTTTTCATGCATTTATTACGAAATGTGGTAAGGTTGTAAAGTAGGTACCACATTTATCCTAAAATATGGTATTTGTATACATGTTTTATCCGCATTTATTAAGAAATGCGGTAAAATTACAAAAAGGTGCAACATATGTCTTAAAATGGATGTGTTATAATTGATGTTCATGCATTCATATGAAATATGGTAAAGTTACAAAGTAGATACCACATTTATCCTAAAATATGGTATTTGTATACATGTTTTTCCTGCATTTATTAAGAAATGCGGTAAAATTACAAATAAGCTGCAACGATCGTCTTAAAATGGATGTGTTATAATTGTTTTTCATCCATTTATTATGAAATGTGGTAAAATTATAAAGTAGGTACCACATTTATCCTAAAGCATGGTATTTGTATACATGTTTTACCCGCATTTATTAGGAAATGCGGTAAAATTACAATGAAAATACACCATTTGTCTTAAAATGGATGTGTTATAATTGTTTTTCATGCATTTATTACGAAATGTGGTAAGGTTGTAAAGTAGGTACCACATTTATCCTAAAATATGGTATTTGTATACATGTTTTACCCGCATTTATTAAGAAATGCGGTAAAATTACAAAGAAAGTGCAACATTTGTCTTAAAATGGAAGTGTTATAATTGTTTTTCATGCATTTATTATGAAATGTTAAATTGTAAAGTAGGTACCACATTTATCCTAAAAAATGGTATTTGTATACATGTTTTACCCGCATTTATTAAGAAATGCGGTAAAATTACAAAGAAGGTGCAACATTTGTCTTAAAATGGAGGTGTTTTTTGTTTTTCATGCATTTATTATGAAATGTGGTAAGGTTGTAAAGTAGGTACCACATTTATCCTAAAATATGGTATTTGTATACATGTTTTACCCGCATTTATTAAGAAATGCGGTAAAATTACAAAGAAAGTGCAACATTTGTTTTAAAATGGAAGTGTTATAATTGTTTTTCATGCATTTATTATGAAATGTGGAAAAATTGTAAAGTAGGTACCACATTTATCCTAAAAGATGGTATTTGTATACATGTTTTACCCGCATTTATTAAGAAATGCGGTAAAATTACAAAGAAGGTGCAACATATGTCTTAAAATGGATGTGTTATAATTGTTTTTCATGCATTCATATGAAATGTGGTAAAGTTACAAAGTAGGTACCACATTTATCCTAAAATATGGTATTTGTATACATGTTTTTCCTGCATTTATTAAGAAATGCGGTAAAATTACAAATAAGCTGCAACATCGTCTTAAAATGGATGTGTTATAATTGTTTTTCATGCATTTATTATGAAATGTGGTAAAATTATAAAGTAGGTACCACATTTATCCTAAAGCATGGTATTTGTATACATGTTTTACCCGCATTTATTAGGAAATGCGGTAAAATTACAATGAAAATACACCATTTGTCTTAAAATGGATGTGTTATAATTGTTTTTCATGCATTTATTACGAAATGTGGTAAGGTTGTAAAGTAGGTACCACATTTATCCTAAAATATGGTATTTGTATACATGTTTTACCCGCATTTATTAAGAAATGCGGTAAAATTACAAAGAAAGTGCAACATTTGTCTTAAAATGGAAGTGTTATAATTGTTTTTCATGCATTTATTATGAAATGTGGAAAATTGTAAAGTAGGTACCACATTTATCCTAAAAGATGGTATTTGTATACATGTTTTACCCGCATTTATTAGGAAATGCGGTAAAATTACAATGAAAATCCCCATTTGTCTTAAAATGGATGTGTTATAATTGTTTTTCATGCATTTATTACGAAATGTGGTAAGGTTGTAAAGTAGGTACCACATTTATCCTAAAATATGGTATTTGTATACATGTTTTATCCGCATTTATTAAGAAATGCGGTAAAAGTACAAAGAAGGTGCAACATATGTCTTAAAATGGATGTGTTATAATTGATGTTCATGCATTCATATGAAATATGGTAAAGTTACAAAGTAGATACCACATTTATCCTAAAATATGGTATTTGTATACATGTTTTTCCTGCATTTATTAAGAAATGCGGTAAAATTACAAATAAGCTGCAACGATCGTCTTAAAATGGATGTGTTATAATTGTTTTTCATCCATTTATTATGAAATGTGGTAAAATTATAAAGTAGGTACCACATTTATCCTAAAGCATGGTATTTGTATACATGTTTTACCCGCATTTATTAGGAAATGCGGTAAAATTACAATGAAAATTCCCCATTTGTCTTAAAATGGATGTGTTATAATTGTTTTTCATGCATTTATTACGAAATGTGGTAAGGTTGTAAAGTAGGTACCACATTTATCCTAAAATATGGTATTTGTATACATGTTTTATCCGCATTTATTAAGAAATGCGTTAAAATTACAAAGAAAGTGCAACATTTGTCTTAAAATGGAAGTGTTATAATTGTTTTTCATGCATTTATTATGAAATGTGGAAAAATTGTAAAGTAGGTACCACATTTATCCTAAAAGATGGTATTTGTATACATGTTTTACCCGCATTTATTAGGAAATGCGGTAAAATTACAATGAAAATTCCCCATTTGTCTCTAAATGGATGTGTTATAATTGTTTTTCATGCATTTATTACGAAATGTGGTAAGGTTGTAAAGTAGGTACCACATTTATCCTAAAATATGGTATTTGTATACATGTTTTACCCGCATTTATTAAGAAATGCGGTAAAATTACAAAGAAAGTGCAACATTTGTCTTAAAATGGAAGTGTTATAATTGTTTTTCATGCATTTATTATGAAATATGGTAAATTGTAAAGTAGGTACCACATTTATCCTAAAAAATGGTATTTGTATACATGTTTTACCCGCATGTATTAAGAAATGCGATAAAATTACAAAGAAGGTGCAACATTTTTCTTAAAATGGAGGTGTTTTATTTGTTTTTCATGCATTTTATTATGAAATGTGGTTAAGGTTGTAAAGTAGGTACGACATTTATCCTAAAATATGGTATTTGTATACATGTTTTACCCGCATTTATTAAGAAATGCGGTAAAATTACAAAGAAAGTGCAACATTTGTTTTAAAATGGAAGTGTTATAATTGTTTTTCATGCATTTATTATGAAATGTGGAAAAATTGTAAAGTAGGTACCACATTTATCCTAAAAGATGGTATTTGTATACATGTTTTACCCGCATTTATTAAGAAATGCGGTAAAAGTACAAAGAAGGTGCAACATATGTCTTAAAATGGATGTGTTATAATTGATGTTCATGCATTCATATGAAATATGGTAAAGTTACAAAGTAGATACCACATTTATCCTAAAATATGGTATTTGTATACATGTTTTTCCTGCATTTATTAAGAAATGCGGTAAAATTATAAATAAGCTGCAACGATCGTCTTAAAATGGATGTGTTATAATTGTTTTTCATGCATTTATTATGAAATGTGGTAAAATTATAAAGTAGGTACCACATTTATCCTAAAGCATGGTATTTGTATACATGTTTTACCCGCATTTATTAGGAAATGCGGTAAAATTACAATGAAAATACACCATTTGTCTTAAAATGGATGTGTTATAATTGTTTTTCATGCATTTATTACGAAATGTGGTAAGGTTGTAAAGTAGGTACCACATTTATCCTAAAATATGGTATTTGTATACATGTTTTACCCGCATTTATTAAGAAATGCGGTAAAATTACAAAGAAAGTGCAACATTTGTCTTAAAATGGAAGTGTTATAATTGTTTTTCATGCATTTATTATGAAATGTGGAAAAATTGTAAAGTAGGTACCACATTTATCCTAAAAGATGGTATTTGTATACATGTTTTACCCGCATTTATTAGGAAATGCGGTAAAATTACAATGAAAAATCCCCATTTGTCTTAAAATGGATGTGTTATAATTGTTTTTCATGCATTTATTACGAAATGTGGTAAGGTTGTAAAGTAGGTACCACATTTATCCTAAAATATGGTATTTGTATACATGTTTTATCCGCATTTATTAAGAAATGCGGTAAAATTACAAAGAAGGTGCAACATATGTCTTAAAATGGATGTGTTATAATTGATGTTCATGCATTCATATGAAATATGGTAAAGTTACAAAGTAGATACCACATTTATCCTAAAATATGGTATTTGTATACATGTTTTTCCTGCATTTATTAAGAAATGCGGTAAAATTACAAATAAGCTGCAACGATCGTCTTAAAATGGATGTGTTATAATTGTTTTTCATCCATTTATTATGAAATGTGGTAAAATTATAAAGTAGGTACCACATTTATCCTAAAGCATGGTATTTGTATACATGTTTTACCCGCATTTATTAGGAAATGCGGTAAAATTACAATGAAAATTCCCATTTGTCTTAAAATGGATGTGTTATAATTGTTTTTCATGCATTTATTACGAAATGTGGTAAGGTTGTAAAGTAGGTACCACATTTATCCTAAAATATGGTATTTGTATACATGTTTTACCCGCATTTATTAAGAAATGCGTTAAAATTACAAAGAAAGTGCAACATTTGTCTTAAAATGGAAGTGTTATAATTGTTTTTCATGCATTTATTATGAAATGTGGAAAAATTGTAAAGTAGGTACCACATTTATCCTAAAAGATGGTATTTGTATACATGTTTTACCCGCATTTATTAGGAAATGCGGTAAAATTACAATGAAAATTCCCCATTTGTCTTAAATGGATGTGTTATAATTGTTTTTCATGCATTTATTACGAAATGTGGTAAGGTTGTAAAGTAGGTACCACATTTATCCTAAAATATGGTATTTGTATACATGTTTTACCCGCATTTATTAAGAAATGCGGTAAAATTACAAAGAAAGTGCAACATTTGTCTTAAAATGGAAGTGTTATAATTGTTTTTCATGCATTTATTATGAAATATGGTAAATTGTAAAGTAGGTACCACATTTATCCTAAAAATGGTATTTGTATATATGTTTTACCCGCATGTATTAAGAAATGCGATAAAATTACAAAGAAGGTGCAACATTTTTCTTAAAATGGAGGTGTTTTAATTGTTTTTCATGCATTTATTATGAAATGTGGTTAAGTTGTAAAGTAGGTACCACATTTATCCTAAAATATGGTATTTGTATACATGTTTTACCCGCATTTATTAAGAAATGCGGTAAAATTACAAAGAAAGTGCAACATTTGTCTTAAAATGGAAGTGTTATAATTGTTTTTCATGCATTTATTATGAAATGTGGTAAATTGTAAAGTAGGTACCACATTTATCCTAAAATATGGTATTTGTATACATGTTTTACCCGCATTTATTAAGAAATGCGGTAAAATTACAAAGAAGGTGCAACATATGTCTTAAAATGGATGTGTTATAATTGATGTTCATGCATTCATATGAAATATGGTAAAGTTACAAAGTAGATACCACATTTATCCTAAAATATGGTATTTGTATACATGTTTTTCCTGCATTTATTAAGAAATGCGGTAAAATTACAAATAAGCTGCAACGATCGTCTTAAAATGGATGTGTTATAATTGTTTTTCATCCATTTATTATGAAATGTGGTAAAATTATAAAGTAGGTACCACATTTATCCTAAAGCATGGTATTTGTATACATGTTTTACCCGCATTTATTAGGAAATGCGGTAAAATTACAATGAAAATACACCATTTGTCTTAAAATGGATGTGTTATAATTGTTTTTCATGCATTTATTACGAAATGTGGTAAGGTTGTAAAGTAGGTACCACATTTATCCTAAAATATGGTATTTGTATACATGTTTTACCCGCATTTATTAAGAAATGCGGTAAAATTACAAAGAAAGTGCAACATTTGTCTTAAAATGGAAGTGTTATAATTGTTTTTCATGCATTTATTATGAAATGTGGAAAAATTGTAAAGTAGGTACCACATTTATCCTAAAAGATGGTATTTGTATACATGTTTTACCCGCATTTATTAGGAAATGCGGTAAAATTACAATGAAAAATCCCCATTTGTCTTAAAATGGATGTGTTATAATTGTTTTTCATGCATTTATTACGAAATGTGGTAAGGTTGTAAAGTAGGTACCACATTTATCCTAAAATATGGTATTTGTATACATGTTTTATCCGCATTTATTAAGAAATGCGGTAAAATTACAAAGAAGGTGCAACATATGTCTTAAAATGGATGTGTTATAATTGATGTTCATGCATTCATATGAAATATGGTAAAGTTACAAAGTAGATACCACATTTATCCTAAAATATGGTATTTGTATACATGTTTTTCCTGCATTTATTAAGAAATGCGGTAAAATTACAAATCAGCTGCAACGATCGTCTTAAAATGGATGTGTTATAATTGTTTTTCATCCATTTATTATGAAATGTGGTAAAATTATAAAGTAGGTACCACATTTATCCTAAAGCATGGTATTTGTATACATGTTTTACCCGCATTTATTAGGAAATGCGGTAAAATTACAATGAAAATTCCCCATTTGTCTTAAAATGGATGTGTTATAATTGTTTTTCATGCATTTATTACGAAATGTGGTAAGGTTGTAAAGTAGGTACCACATTTATCCTAAAATATGGTATTTGTATACATGTTTTACCCGCATTTATTAAGAAATGCGTTAAAATTACAAAGAAAGTGCAACATTTGTCTTAAAATGGAAGTGTTATAATTGTTTTTCATGCATTTATTATGAAATGTGGAAAATTGTAAAGTAGGTACCACATTTATCCTAAAAGATGGTATTTGTATACATGTTTTACCCGCATTTATTAGGAAATGCGGTAAAATTACAATGAAAATCCCCATTTGTCTTAAAATGGATGTGTTATAATTGTTTTTCATGCATTTATTACGAAATGTGGTAAGGTTGTAAAGTAGGTACCACATTTATCCTAAAATATGGTATTTGTATACATGTTTTACCCGCATTTATTAAGAAATGCGGTAAAATTACAAAGAAAGTGCAACATTTGTCTTAAAATGGAAGTGTTATAATTGTTTTTCATGCATTTATTATGAAATATGTTAAATTGTAAAGTAGGTACCACATTTATCCTAAAAAATGGTATTTGTATATATGTTTTACCCGCATGTATTAAGAAATGCGATAAAATTACAAAGAAGGTGCAACATTTTTCTTAAAATGGAGGTGTTTTAATTGTTTTTCATGCATTTATTATGAAATGTGGTAAGGTTGTAAAGTAGGTACCACATTTATCCTAAAATATGGTATTTGTATACATGTTTTACCCGCATTTATTAAGAAATGCGGTAAAATTACAAAGAAAGTGCAACATTTGTCTTAAAATGGAAGTGTTATAATTGTTTTTCATGCATTTATTATGAAATGTGGAAAAATTGTAAAGTAGGTACCACATTTATCCTAAAAGATGGTATTTGTATACATGTTTTACCCGCATTTATTAGGAAATGCGGTAAAATTACAATGAAAATTCCCCATTTGTCTTAAAATGGATGTGTTATAATTGTTTTTCATGCATTTATTACGAAATGTGGTAAGGTTGTAAAGTAGGTACCACATTTTCCTAAATATGGTATTTGTATACATGTTTTACCCGCATTTATTAAGAAATGCGGTAAAATTACAAAGAAAGTGCAACATTTGTCTTAAAATGGAAGTGTTATAATTGTTTTTCATGCATTTATTATGAAATGTGGAAAAATTGTAAAGTAGGTACCACATTTATCCTAAAAGATGGTATTTGTATACATGTTTTACCCGCATTTATTAGGAAATGCGGTAAAATTACAATGAAAATTCCCCATTTGTCTTAAAATGGATGTGTTATAATTGTTTTTCATGCATTTATTACGAAATGTGGTAAGGTTGTAAAGTAGGTACCACATTTATCCTAAAATATGGTATTTGTATACATGTTTTATCCGCATTTATTAAGAAATGCGGTAAAAGTACAAAGAAGGTGCAATATATGTCTTAAAATGGATGTGTTATAATTGATGTTCATGCATTCATATGAAATATGGTAAAGTTACAAAGTAGATACCACATTTATCCTAAAATATGGTATTTGTATACATGTTTTTCCTGCATTTATTAAGAAATGCGGTAAAATTACAAATAAGCTGCAACGATCGTCTTAAAATGGATGTGTTATAATTGTTTTTCATCCATTTATTATGAAATGTGGTAAAATTATAAAGTAGGTACCACATTTATCCTAAAGCATGGTATTTGTATACATGTTTTACCCGCATTTATTAGGAAATGCGGTAAAATTACAATGAAAATTCCCATTTGTCTTAAAATGGATGTGTTATAATTGTTTTTCATGCATTTATTACGAAATGTGGTAAGGTTGTAAAGTAGGTACCACATTTATCCTAAAATATGGTATTTGTATACATGTTTTATCCGCATTTATTAAGAAATGCGTTAAAATTACAAAGAAAGTGCAACATTTGTCTTAAAATGGAAGTGTTATAATTGTTTTTCATGCATTTATTATGAAATGTGGAAAAATTGTAAAGTAGGTACCACATTTATCCTAAAAGATGGTATTTGTATACATGTTTTACCCGCATTTATTAGGAAATGCGGTAAAATTACAATGAAAATTCCCCATTTGTCTTAAAATGGATGTGTTATAATTGTTTTTCATGCATTTATTACGAAATGTGGTAAGGTTGTAAAGTAGGTACCACATTTATCCTAAAATATGGTATTTGTATACATGTTTTACCCGCATTTATGAAGAAATGCGGTAAAATTACAAAGAAAGTGCAACATTTGTCTTTAAATGGAAGTGTTATAATTGTTTTTCATGCATTTATTATGAAATATATTAAATTGTAATGTAGGTACCACATTTATCCTAAAAAATGGTATTTGTATATATGTTTTACCCGCATGTATTAAGAAATGCGATAAAATTACAAAGAAGGTGCAACATTTTTCTTAAAATGGAGGTGTTTTAATTGTTTTTCATGCATTTTATTATGAAATGTGGTTAAGGTTGTAAAGTAGGTACCACATTTATCCTAAAATATGGTATTTGTATACATGTTTTACCCGCATTTATTAAGAAATGCGGTAAAATTACAAAGAAAGTGCAACATTTGTCTTAAAATGGAAGTGTTATAATTGTTTTTCATGCATTTATTATGAAATGTGGAAAAATTGTAAAGTAGGTACCACATTTATCCTAAAAGATGGTATTTGTATACATGTTTTACCCGCATTTATTAGGAAATGCGGTAAAATTACAATGAAAATTCCCATTTGTCTTAAAATGGATGTGTTATAATTGTTTTTCATGCATTTATTACGAAATGTGGTAAGGTTGTAAAGTAGGTACCACATTTATCCTAAATATGGTATTTGTATACATGTTTTACCCGCATTTATTAAGAAATGCGGTAAAATTACAAAGAAAGTGCAACATTTGTCTTAAAATGGAAGTGTTATAATTGTTTTTCATGCATTTATTATGAAATGTGGAAAAATTGTAAAGTAGGTACCACATTTATCCTAAAAGATGGTATTTGTATACATGTTTTACCCGCATTTATTAGGAAATGCGGTAAAATTACAATGAAAATTCCCCATTTGTCTTAAAATGGATGTGTTATAATTGTTTTTCATGCATTTATTACGAAATGTGGTAAGGTTGTAAAGTAGGTACCACATTTATCCTAAAATATGGTATTTGTATACATGTTTTATCCGCATTTATTAAGAAATGCGGTAAAATTACAAAGAAGGTGCAACATATGTCTTAAAATGGATGTGTTATAATTGATGTTCATGCATTCATATGAAATATGGTAAAGTTACAAAGTAGATACCACATTTATCCTAAAATATGGTATTTGTATACATGTTTTTCCTGCATTTATTAAGAAATGCGGTAAAATTACAAATAAGCTGCAACGATCGTCTTAAAATGGATGTGTTATAATTGTTTTTCATCCATTTATTATGAAATGTGGTAAAATTATAAAGTAGGTACCACATTTATCCTAAAGCATGGTATTTGTATACATCTTTTACCCGCATTTATTAGGAAATGCGGTAAAATTACAATGAAAATACACCATTTGTCTTAAAATGGATGTGTTATAATTGTTTTTCATGCATTTATTACGAAATGTGGTAAGGTTGTAAAGTAGGTACCACATTTATCCTAAAATATGGTATTTGTATACATGTTTTACCCGCATTTATTAAGAAATGCGGTAAAATTACAAAGAAAGTGCAACATTTGTCTTAAAATGGAAGTGTTATAATTGTTTTTCATGCATTTATTATGAAATGTGGAAAAATTGTAAAGTAGGTACCACATTTATCCTAAAAGATGGTATTTGTATACATGTTTTACCCGCATTTATTAGGAAATGCGGTAAAATTACAATGAAAATTCCCCATTTGTCTTAAAATGGATGTGTTATAATTGTTTTTCATGCATTTATTACGAAATGTGGTAAGGTTGTAAAGTAGGTACCACATTTATCCTAAAATATGGTATTTGTATACATGTTTTATCCGCATTTATTAAGAAATGCGGTAAAAGTACAAAGAAGGTGCAACATATGTCTTAAAATGGATGTGTTATAATTGATGTTCATGCATTCATATGAAATATGGTAAAGTTACAAAGTAGATACCACATTTATCCTAAAATATGGTATTTGTATACATGTTTTTCCTGCATTTATTAAGAAATGCGGTAAAATTACAAATAAGCTGCAACGATCGTCTTAAAATGGATGTGTTATAATTGTTTTTCATCCATTTATTATGAAATGTGGTAAAATTATAAAGTAGGTACCACATTTATCCTAAAGCATGGTATTTGTATACATGTTTTACCCGCATTTATTAGGAAATGCGGTAAAATTACAATGAAAATTCCCCATTTGTCTTAAAATGGATGTGTTATAATTGTTTTTCATGCATTTATTACGAAATGTGGTAAGGTTGTAAAGTAGGTACCACATTTATCCTAAAATATGGTATTTGTATACATGTTTTATCCGCATTTATTAAGAAATGCGTTAAAATTACAAAGAAAGTGCAACATTTGTCTTAAAATGGAAGTGTTATAATTGTTTTTCATGCATTTATTATGAAATGTGGAAAAATTGTAAAGTAGGTACCACATTTATCCTAAAAGATGGTATTTGTATACATGTTTTACCCGCATTTATTAGGAAATGCGGTAAAATTACAATGAAAATTCCCCATTTGTCTTAAAATGGATGTGTTATAATTGTTTTTCATGCATTTATTACGAAATGTGGTAAGGTTGTAAAGTAGGTACCACATTTATCCTAAAATATGGTATTTGTATACATGTTTTACCCGCATTTATTAAGAAATGCGGTAAAATTACAAAGAAAGTGCAACATTTGTCTTAAAATGGAAGTGTTATAATTGTTTTTCATGATTTATTATGAAATATATTAAATTGTAATGTAGGTACCACATTTATCCTAAAAATGGCATTTGTATATATGTTTTACCCGCATGTATTAAGAAATGCGATAAAATTACAAAGAAGGTGCAACATTTTTCTTAAAATGGAGGTGTTTTAATTGTTTTTCATGCATTTTATTATGAAATGTGGTTAAGGTTGTAAAGTAGGTACGACATTTATCCTAAAATATGGTATTTGTATACATGTTTTACCCGCATTTATTAAGAAATGCGGTAAAATTACAAAGAAAGTGCAACATTTGTCTTAAAATGGAAGTGTTATAATTGTTTTTCATGCATTTATTATGAGATATGGTAAAGTTACAAAGTAGGTACCACATTTATCCTAAAATATGGTATTTGTATACATGTTTTTCCTGCATTTATTAAGAAATGCGGTAAAATTACAAATAAGCTGCAACGATCGTCTTAAAATGGATGTGTTATAATTGTTTTTCATGCATTTATTATGAAATGTGGTAAAATTATAAAGTAGGTACCACATTTATCCTAAAGCATGGTATTTGTATACATCTTTTACCCGCATTTATTAGGAAATGCGGTAAAATTACAATGAAAATACACCATTTGTCTTAAAATGGATGTGTTATAATTGTTTTTCATGCATTTATTACGAAATGTGGTAAGGTTGTAAAGTAGGTACCACATTTATCCTAAAATATGGTATTTGTATACATGTTTTTCCTGCATTTATTAAGAAATGCGGTAAAATTACAAATAAGCTGCAACGATCGTCTTAAAATGGATGTGTTATAATTGTTTTTCATCCATTTATTATGAAATGTGGTAAAATTATAAAGTAGGTACCACATTTATCCTAAAGCATGGTATTTGTATACATGTTTTACCCGCATTTATTAGGAAATGCGGTAAAATTACAATGAAAATTCCCCATTTGTCTTAAAATGGATGTGTTATAAGTGTTTTTCATGCATTTATTACGAAATGTGGTAAGGTTGTAAAGTAGGTACCACATTTATCCTAAAATATGGTATTTGTATACATGTTTTATCCGCATTTATTAAGAAATGCGTTAAAATTACAAAGAAAGTGCAACATTTGTCTTAAAATGGAAGTGTTATAATTGTTTTTCATGCATTTATTATGAAATGTGGAAAAATTGTAAAGTAGGTACCACATTTATCCTAAAAGATGGTATTTGTATACATGTTTTACCCGCATTTATTAGGAAATGCGGTAAAATTACAATGAAAATTCCCCATTTGTCTTAAAATGGATGTGTTATAATTGTTTTTCATGCATTTATTACG
The DNA here is from genome assembly GCF_024323335.1 of Lathyrus oleraceus. Classification (NCBI taxonomy): domain Eukaryota; kingdom Viridiplantae; phylum Streptophyta; class Magnoliopsida; order Fabales; family Fabaceae; genus Lathyrus; species Lathyrus oleraceus. The sequence goes on from NW_026112457.1 coordinate 110,892, forward strand.
AAATGTGGTAAGGTTGTAAAGTAGGTACCACATTTATCCTAAAATATGGTATTTGTATACATGTTTTACCCGCATTTATTAAGAAATGCGGTAAAATTACAAAGAAAGTGCAACATTTGTCTTAAAATGGAAGTGTTATAATTGTTTTTCATGATTTATTATGAAATATATTAAATTGTAATGTAGGTACCACATTTATCCTAAAAAATGGCATTTGTATATATGTTTTACCCGCATGTATTAAGAAATGCGATAAAATTACAAAGAAGGTGCAACATTTTTCTTAAAATGGAGGTGTTTTAATTGTTTTTCATGCATTTATTATGAAATGTGGTTAAGGTTGTAAAGTAGGTACCACATTTATCCTAAAATATGGTATTTGTATACATGTTTTACCCGCATTTATTAAGAAATGCGGTAAAATTACAAAGAAAGTGCAACATTTGTCTTAAAATGGATGTGTTATAATTGTTTTTCATGCATTTATTATGAGATATGGTAAAGTTACAAAGTAGGTACCACATTTATCCTAAAATATGGTATTTGTATACATGTTTTTCCTGCATTTATTAAGAAATGCGGTAAAATTACAAATAAGCTGCAACGATCGTCTTAAAATGGATGTGTTATAATTGTTTTTCATGCATTTATTATGAAATGTGGTAAAATTATAAAGTAGGTACCACATTTATCCTAAAGCATGGTATTTGTATACATCTTTTACCCGCATTTATTAGGAAATGCGGTAAAATTACAATGAAAATACACCATTTGTCTTAAAATGGATGTGTTATAATTGTTTTTCATGCATTTATTACGAAATGTGGTAAGGTTGTAAAGTAGGTACCACATTTATCCTAAAATATGGTATTTGTATACATGTTTTACCCGCATTTATTAAGAAATGCGGTAAAATTACAAAGAAAGTGCAACATTTGTCTTAAAATGGAAGTGTTATAATTGTTTTTCATGCATTTATTATGAAATGTGGAAAAATTGTAAAGTAGGTACCACATTTATCCTAAAAGATGGTATTTGTATACATGTTTTACCCGCATTTATTAGGAAATGCGGTAAAATTACAATGAAAAATCCCCATTTGTCTTAAAATGGATGTGTTATAATTGTTTTTCATGCATTTATTACGAAATGTGGTAAGGTTGTAAAGTAGGTACCACATTTATCCTAAAATATGGTATTTGTATACATGTTTTATCCGCATTTATTAAGAAATGCGGTAAAAGTACAAAGAAGGTGCAATATGTCTTAAAATGGATGTGTTATAATTGATGTTCATGCATTCATATGAAATATGGTAAAGTTACAAAGTAGATACCACATTTATCCTAAAATATGGTATTTGTATACATGTTTTTCCTGCATTTATTAAGAAATGCGGTAAAATTACAAATCAGCTGCAACGATCGTCTTAAAATGGATGTGTTATAATTGTTTTTCATCCATTTATTATGAAATGTGGTAAAATTATAAAGTAGGTACCACATTTATCCTAAAGCATGGTATTTGTATACATGTTTTACCCGCATTTATTAGGAAATGCGGTAAAATTACAATGAAAATTCCCCATTTGTCTTAAAATGGATGTGTTATAATTGTTTTTCATGCATTTATTACGAAATGTGGTAAGGTTGTAAAGTAGGTACCACATTTATCCTAAAATATGGTATTTGTATACATGTTTTATCCGCATTTATTAAGAAATGCGTTAAAATTACAAAGAAAGTGCAACATTTGTCTTAAAATGGAAGTGTTATAATTGTTTTTCATGCATTTATTATGAAATGTGGAAAAATTGTAAAGTAGGTACCACATTTATCCTAAAAGATGGTATTTGTATACATGTTTTACCCGCATTTATTAGGAAATGCGGTAAAATTACAATGAAAATTCCCCATTTGTCTTAAAATGGATGTGTTATAATTGTTTTTCATGCATTTATTACGAAATGTGGTAAGGTTGTAAAGTAGGTACCACATTTATCCTAAAATATGGTATTTGTATACATGTTTTACCCGCATTTATGAAGAAATGCGGTAAAATTACAAAGAAAGTGCAACATTTGTCTTTAAATGGAAGTGTTATAATTGTTTTTCATGAATTTATTATGAAATATATTAAATTGTAATGTAGGTACCACATTTATCCTAAAAAATGGGATTTGTATATATGTTTTACCCGCATGTATTAAGAAATGCGATAAAATTACAAAGAAGGTGCAACATTTTTCTTAAAATGGAGGTGTTTTAATTGTTTTTCATGCATTTTATTATGAAATGTGGTTAAGGTTGTAAAGTAGGTACGACATTTATCCTAAAATATGGTATTTGTATACATGTTTTACCCGCATTTATTAAGAAATGCGGTAAAATTACAAAGAAAGTGCAACATTTGTCTTAAAATGGAAGTGTTATAATTGTTTTTCATGCATTTATTATGAAATGTGGAAAAATTGTAAAGTAGGTACCACATTTATCCTAAAAGATGGTATTTGTATACATGTTTTACCCGCATTTATTAGGAAATACGGTAAAATTACAATGAAAATTCCCCATTTGTCTTAAAATGGATGTGTTATAATTGTTTTTCATGCATTTATTACGAAATGTGGTAAGGTTGTAAAGTTGGTACAACATGTATTCTAAATAATGGTATTTGTATACATGTTTTACCCGCATTTATTAAGAAATGCGGTAAAATTACAAAGAAAGTGCAACATTTGTCTTAAAATGGAAGTGTTATAATTGTTTTTCATGCATTTATTATGAAATGTGGAAAAATTGTAAAGTAGGTACCACATTTATCCTAAAAGATGGTATTTGTATACATGTTTTACCCGCATTTATTAGGAAATGCGGTAAAATTACAATGAAAATTCCCCATTTGTCTTAAAATGGATGTGTTATAATTGTTTTTCATGCATTTATTACGAAATGTGGTAAGGTTGTAAAGTAGGTACCACATTTATCCTAAAATATGGTATTTGTATACATGTTTTATCCGCATTTATTAAGAAATGCGGTAAAAGTACAAAGAAGGTGCAACATATGTCTTAAAATGGATGTGTTATAATTGATGTTCATGCATTCATATGAAATATGGTAAAGTTACAAAGTAGATACCACATTTATCCTAAAATATGGTATTTGTATACATGTTTTTCCTGCATTTATTAAGAAATGCGGTAAAATTACAAATAAGCTGCAACGATCGTCTTAAAATGGATGTGTTATAATTGTTTTTCATCCATTTATTATGAAATGTGGTAAAATTATAAAGTAGGTACCACATTTATCCTAAAGCATGGTATTTGTATACATCTTTTACCCGCATTTATTAGGAAATGCGGTAAAATTACAATGAAAATACACCATTTGTCTTAAAATGGATGTGTTATAATTGTTTTTCATGCATTTATTACGAAATGTGGTAAGGTTGTAAAGTAGGTACCACATTTATCCTAAAATATGGTATTTGTATACATGTTTTACCCGCATTTATTAAGAAATGCGGTAAAATTACAAAGAAAGTGCAACATTTGTCTTAAAATGGAAGTGTTATAATTGTTTTTCATGCATTTATTATGAAATGTGGAAAAATTGTAAAGTAGGTACCACATTTATCCTAAAAGATGGTATTTGTATACATGTTTTACCCGCATTTATTAGGAAATGCGGTAAAATTACAATGAAAATTCCCCATTTGTCTTAAAATGGATGTGTTATAATTGTTTTTCATGCATTTATTACGAAATGTGGTAAGGTTGTAAAGTAGGTACCACATTTATCCTAAAATATGGTATTTGTATACATGTTTTATCCGCATTTATTAAGAAATGCGGTAAAAGTACAAAGAAGGTGCAACATATGTCTTAAAATGGATGTGTTATAATTGATGTTCATGCATTCATATGAAATATGGTAAAGTTACAAAGTAGATACCACATTTATCCTAAAATATGGTATTTGTATACATGTTTTTCCTGCATTTATTAAGAAATGCGGTAAAATTACAAATAAGCTGCAACGATCGTCTTAAAATGGATGTGTTATAATTGTTTTTCATCCATTTATTATGAAATGTGGTAAAATTATAAAGTAGGTACCACATTTATCCTAAAGCATGGTATTTGTATACATGTTTTACCCGCATTTATTAGGAAATGCGGTAAAATTACAATGAAAATTCCCCATTTGTCTTAAAATGGATGTGTTATAAGTGTTTTTCATGCATTTATTACGAAATGTGGTAAGGTTGTAAAGTAGGTACCACATTTATCCTAAAATATGGTATTTGTATACATGTTTTATCCGCATTTATTAAGAAATGCGTTAAAATTACAAAGAAAGTGCAACATTTGTCTTAAAATGGAAGTGTTATAATTGTTTTTCATGCATTTATTATGAAATGTGGAAAAATTGTAAAGTAGGTACCACATTTATCCTAAAAGATGGTATTTGTATACATGTTTTACCCGCATTTATTAGGAAATTCGGTAAAATTACAATGAAAATTCCCCATTTGTCTTAAAATGGATGTGTTATAATTGTTTTTCATGCATTTATTACGAAATGTGGTAAGGTTGTAAAGTAGGTACCACATTTATCCTAAAATATGGTATTTGTATACATGTTTTACCCGCATTTATGAAGAAATGCGGTAAAATTACAAAGAAAGTGCAACATTTGTCTTAAAATGGAAGTGTTATAATTGTTTTTCATGATTTATTATGAAATATATTAAATTGTAATGTAGGTACCACATTTATCCTAAAAAATGGCATTTGTATATATGTTTTACCCGCATGTATTAAGAAATGCGATAAAATTACAAAGAAGGTGCAACATTTTTCTTAAAATGGAGGTGTTTTAATTGTTTTTCATGCATTTTATTATGAAATGTGGTTAAGGTTGTAAAGTAGGTACGACATTTATCCTAAAATATGGTATTTGTATACATGTTTTACCCGCATTTATTAAGAAATGCGGTAAAATTACAAAGAAAGTGCAACATTTGTCTTAAAATGGAAGTGTTATAATTGTTTTTCATGCATTTATTATGAGATATGGTAAAGTTACAAAGTAGGTACCACATTTATCCTAAAATATGGTATTTGTATACATGTTTTTCCTGCATTTATTAAGAAATGCGGTAAAATTACAAATAAGCTGCAACGATCGTCTTAAAATGGATGTGTTATAATTGTTTTTCATGCATTTATTATGAAATGTGGTAAAATTGTAAAGTAGGTACCACATTTATCCTAAAGCATGGTATTTGTATACATGTTTTACCCGCATTTATTTGGAAATGCGGTAAAATTACAATGAAAATTCACCATTTGTCTTAAAATGGATGTGTTATAACTGTTTTTCATGCATTTATTACGAAATATGGTAAGGTTGTAAAGTAGGTACCACATTTATCCTAAAATATGGTATTTGTATACATGTTTTACTCGAATTTATTAAGAAATGCGGTAAAATTACAAAGAAAGTGCAACATTTGTCTTAAAATGGAAGTGTTATAATTGTTTTTCATGCATTTATTATGAAATATGGTAAAGTTGTAATGTAGGTACCCCATTTATCCTAAAATATGGCATTTGTATATATGTTTTACCCGCATGTATTAAGAAATGCGGTAAAATTACAAAGAAGGTGCAACATTTTTCTTAAAATGGAGGTGTTTTAATTGTTTTTCATGCATTTTATTATGAAATGTGGTAAAGTTGCAAAGTAGGTACCACATTTATCCTAAAATATGGTATTTGTATACATGTTTTACCCACATTTATTAAGAAATGCGATAAAATTACAAAGAAGGTGCAACAAATGTCTTAAAATGGATGTGTTATAATTGATGTTCATGCATTCATATGAAATATGGTAAAGTTACAAAGTAGATACCACATTTATCCTAAAATATGGTATTTGTATACATGTTTTTCCTGCATTTATTAAGAAATACCGTAAAATTACAAATAAGCTGCAACGATCGTCTTAAAATGGATGTGTTATAATTGTTTTTCATGCATTTATTACGAAATGTGGTAAGGTTGTAAAGTAGGTACCACATTTATCCTAAAATATGGTATTTGTATACATGTTTTACCCGCATTTATTAAGAAATGCGGTAAAATTAAAAAGAAAGTGCAACATTTGTCTTAAAATGGAAGTGTTATAATTGTTTTTCATGCATTTATTATGAAATATGGTAAAGTTGTAATGTAGGTACGACATTTATCCTAAAATATGGCATTTGTATATATGTTTTACCCGAATGTATTAAGAAATGCGGTAAAATTACAAAGAAGGTGTAACATTTTTCTTAAAATGGAGGTGTTTTAATTGTTTTTCATGCATTTTATTATGAAATGTGGTAAAGTTGCAAAGTAGGTACCACATTTATCCTAAAATATGGTATTTGTATACATGCTTTACCCACATTTATTAAGAAATGCGATAAAATTAAAAAGAAGGTGCAACATATGTCTTAAAATGGTATTTGTCTCTATAACTTCCCACGAATAATCCTCATTGCCTCCCAATAAACTCTTGCAACATAAAATATTCCTCATTCTACACTTGGTCCACATGCTCCAGCTTAGCTTATCTTTTGTTGGCTATCATCAACTAAACTTCTTAGAATACAAGACTCGCTGCTCAAAAATGTATGTTACTTTACATCCATCTCAAGACAAGGGATCCATTACACTTAGTTGTGACCATAATACTGCTATCACATACTTCTCTTAACACCAAGGTTAACTTCCTCTATTCCACTATGTAACACCCCAGACTGCTTTCAGGATTATCAACTAACCCCACAAATCAACACGGGCCTTTTTCAACATGTTTTGTCCTCACTCGCACGCTTTTCAGGAAACTTCCCAGAAGGTCACCCATCCCAATACTACTCCAAGTCAAGCACGCTTAACTATGGAGTTCTTATTGATTAGGATACCGAAAAGAAGATGCATCTTGTTGATATAGGTAGTACCAATTAATCCTTATAAGTCTTCTTTCAACCATGTAGTCTCATACCTGCACAGCCTCAGGATCCCTCTCATTCCGATGTGAATTCGGTTTTTCCCCCAGAAGTTGCTAGGAGTGTCTCATTGTCATGCATCATGCATCGACAACCACTCCATCGCCCTCGGATGTTACATGTAACCACTCTTCGGCCTCTCCGACCTCGGGTGTTACACACTACATACTCTAGAAATCCTCGATGTGAACAATCATCAACTACACGCCCATAACTTTGTCTTAATGAATCTTAATGGTCCCATTGTGCCTCTATCTAAAATGTGCCCCATTGCAACAATTGTATTGCAACATCCACACTACTTCCGCACTCGGTGTTCACTTGTCTCCCTATGGTAATTCTCTCCGTTCCAATTACAAAAACCATTCTACTAGAAGTCCTTAAATTCAACTTAATTGCTCTTATCCTCAACCAGTTCTCATACAACCAAAACCCACTGGAGCTTCCATTACTATATAATGTGCGCTATCTGCCCCCAACACAAACTCTTATAATTGATCTTTAGGTAACTCATCATTCCATAATGGTCTCTTACTAACACTGAACCGCTGACGAGCTATCTCAAATCCGATTTCCCTTCTAAAACTGAACATACTTGGTTTATCTTCTAACCTCCATTTGGTCCATACATGTTTCACTTGGAATAGGCAACCATGTCCTCGAGTCTCTTCTTAGACTTCACCACTACCTTAGGCTCCCAACAAAACTGAACGTCCTTATCCCTCAAGTCTTCAACCACTTGCAAGGTACCATTCCAAATATATATTTCCATTAAGTACTCTTGTTCTTCCAAAATATTTTAGTGGCCTTAGAAACTGAAACACTAATACACTACCTCACTTCCAGACCTTATGACATATGCGTAACATAACCATCCTTTCTACTTTACCATACGGAATTATTCACAATACTATTCCATATTAGTGAGTATATCTCACTCCACTAACAATCCACACCTTTCTCAAAGCTCTGACAATTCATCCAATAGAGATCCTCAATTTCTCAACTCCGTTAACACCGCAGAATCGCTTGAACGATACACTACTCTTCAATTCCATAATACCCAAATCACAACGCCTCTGAAACTTCAACTGGGCCATCTAGTTCTCCTTACTTTCTAACTCTTGGCTTGAGCCTATTCTCAAAGCGCAAGTTCAACCCACACTTCGGAGTCCTCGTGGTCGCTCAACCATGATCCTACCTACCATGCACATAATATTAGGTTGATCAGGCCCAATACTATATACAGTGATATTAAGAATCATGTTGGCTAAACACACATATGAGGCAGGAATAGATTTACTTATGATGTTTCAAGGCTAGGTCGAGAATCGATCTGCTCTGATACCAACTGTAACAACCCGTATAATATATATCTAGAATAATATCATACAAGTGTTAAATATTGGTACTGTCACAACATAAGTGCCTATTGGCATCAATATATATACATGTCCAAACTAAAACATCCATGGAACATGTTATACAATAATGCCTAAACAATAAAAATCTAAGAACTATGTACAATATCTTCATTGCACACAACTCCACAGCGGAAGATCATAATGAACAGCAACCCTTGAAACATCCATAACAGTTTCTCTTAGATTCAACCTGTAAAGAATACCTGAAAAAAAATAACAACAATGATGGGATGAGATAATAATCTCAGTGAGTTCTCCTATCCTATGGGTCCACTCGGCTCTACAGGGTTCTAATCAATGTTCAACTCATATCCAACTCAAGTCAACAAGGGAACGAAGATTTGAGCGATGGGGGACTATCTCGCAATTGTATGGCAACATGCATCTGAGTTCTCATAACTCAACCACGATCATTATTCAGATTCACGCAACATCGATCCCCAACCGGACCTACGTCTAGGCCAAGGCTTGGTTAACGCATGTCCGTATGATTCGACTTTCGCGGTGGATATCCGGTTCCCCTTTGGGACTCTAACCCACTTTTAAGAACCATCACCCGTATGGGACTCTAACCCACCTAGGGTATCTTTCATCGTATGGGACTCTAACCCACATAGGTGTCCACCTTTCCCCCATGTCCGCCATGGTTGGGGCTCAAACCCAATTGAGGCTCGAATCATTGGTCCCACATCCCAATGCTTACTCATCTAAGCATACCACAAGAGATGTGTACCACCACAGAAAATACACATTCTGAATACATGATCGGTTCCACAAATCATTGGTTCCACGAACCATAACAAATTCATAAATCACAGGTGACTTCATTCACCATAATATACAAATAATAACATGGCATGTTCCATACAATGCGTCTCATTTTCAATCATGGCAACAATTCGTCCACGACCTCACATAAGCATCGTACGAATGAATACCGTATTCTCGTACATGTATCTCACATGTTTCATAACCTAGATTATCTTTCTAAGTTATTAATCAAATTATTCTTCTAGGTTTCCTCACTCATTTTTGTAAGGTTTTTAAGCATGTTATTTCACCTTCCACATAACAACAATATTTAATTTTCATCATGATAAAATTCATGGCATTTATAAATCATATCCTATTTTATAACATGGAACAATAATAATAGTCCTTTACGTTATCTTTAGTCATGTTATTTCACAATCAACCATGTTTAACACCCATCATAAATATAATTCATTTAATTTGTAAGACACATAATATACTATAATATGATATCATAATAATAGCCTTTTTCATTATCTTACTAATGCATCCGTCCGCATCCAAAACGAAGCTATAATGCTCAATTAATTCATTAATCTATCTTAATCAAGATTTAGATTAATATTTATTCATTGCATAAGTATTCAACAACAACCTCTCTAGCCTAGTGGTAAGGCATGTATAGTTTCAAGGAAGTCCTGGGTTCGAACCCCACTGGTGACAAATTCTGCACAGACAGAAGATTTAATTGAAGATGATTTTCCATCTTCTTCCTTCCTCTTCTTCTCTTTCTCTTCTCTTCTTTCTTTTTCTTTCTCTTTATTTTTTCTCTTCCCAATTGATATTTTGTCTCTTTATTTAATTCTGTTTCAGTGATAACCGGTTAACCTAAACTGTAAAAATAGGAAAAATTTCAATTTCCATTAATTCTCAGTAACTTCTTTCCTTAAATAACTCCACTTCTTTTATTGAAGATGATTTTCCATCTTCTTCCTTCCTCTTCTTCTCTTTCTCTCTCTCTTCTTTCTTTTTCTTTTTCTTTTCTTTCTCTTTCTTTCTTTCTCTTCTTTTCCCTTTTCTGATAACTCTCTCCCTCCTTCTATCCTACCTACCACCTCTCTTCTTATCCACTTCTTCTTTTCTTTCTAACCACACAAAACACATATATATTATTTATATATCAAGTAGTAATACAAAATATCCCAATTGATATTTTGTCTCCCAGTGCCAATTGACCAATTATTAATGTTACCAAAAATATCCTCTCTTATACTTATTAATATTGGTCTGTCTCTTTATTAATAACTAATCCCTTCAGAGTTCACTAGTTACTCTATTGGTCCCAATTGACAACATTTAGATCACATAGGAGCTCCAATCGTTACAAATGATAATAGATAATTTACATAGGAACTCAATTGATCTCAACTGACAACTAATTGAGCATTTAAGGGAATATGGGATATTACATTTTTCATGCATTTATTATGAAATATGGTAAAGTTGTAATGTAGGTACCACAATTTCCTAGAAATGGCATTTGCATATATGTTTTACCCGCATGTATTAAGAAAAATGCGGTAAAGTTACAAAGAAGATGCAACATTTTTCTTAAAATGGAGGTGTTTTAATTGTTTTTCATGCATTTTATTCTGAAATATGGTAATGTTCCAAAGTAGGTACCACATTTATCCTAAAATATGGTATTTGTATACATGTTTTACCCACATTTATTAAGAAATGCGATAAAATTAAAAAGAAGGTGCAACATATGTCTTAAAATGGATGTGTTATAATTGATGTTTATGCATTCATATGAAATATGGTAAATTTACAAAGTAGATACCACATTTATCCTAAAATATGATATTTGTATACATGTTTTTCCAGCTTTTATTAAGAAATACGGTAAAAGTACAAATAAGCTGCAACTATCGTCTTAAAATGGATGTGTTATAATGGTTTTTCATGCATTTATTATGAAATGTGGTAAAATTGTAAAGTAGGTACCACATTTATCCTAAAGTAAGGTATTTGTATACATGTTTTACCCGCATGTATTAAGAAATGCAGTAAAATTACAATGAAAATTCACCATTTGTCTTAAAACGGATGTGTTATAATTGTTTTTCATGCATTTATTACGAAATGTGGTAAGGTTATAAAGTAGGTACCATATTTATCCTAAAATATGGTATTTGTATACATGTTTTACCCGCATTTATTAAGAAATGCGGTAACATTACAAAGAAAGTGCAACATTTGTCTTAGAATGGAAGTGTTATAATTGTTTTTCATGCATTTATTATGAAATATGGTAAAGTTGTAATGTAGGTACCACATTTATCCTAAAATATGGCATTCGTATATATGTTTTACCCGCATGTATTAAGAAATGCGGTAAAATTACAAAGAAGGTGCAACATTTTTCTTAAAATGGAGGTGTTTTAATTGTTTTTCATGCATTTTATTATGAAATGTGGTAAAGTTGGAAAGTAGGTACCACATTTATCCTAAAATATGGTATTTGTATACATGTTTTACCCACATTTATTAAGAAATGCGATAAAATTACAAAGAAGGTGCAACATATGTCTTAAAATGGATGTGTTATAATTGATGTTCATGCATTCATATGAAATATGGTAAAGTTACAAAGTAGATACCACATTTATCCTAAAATATGGTATTTGTATACATGTTTTTCTTGCATTTATTAAGAAATGCGGTAAAATTACAAATAAGCTGCAATGATCGTCTTAAAATGGATGTGTTATAATTGTTTTTCATGCATTTATTATGAAATGTGGTAAAATTGTAAAGTAGGTACCACATTTATCCTAAAGCATGGTATTTGTATACATGTTTTACCCTCATTTATTTGGAAATGCGGTAAAATTACAATGAAAATTCACCATTTGTCTTAAAATGGATGTGTTATAATTGTTTTTCATGCATTTATTACGAAATGTGGTAAGGTTGTAAAGTAGGTACCACATTTATCCTAAAATATGGTATTTGTATACATGTTTTACCCGCATTTATTAAGAAATACGGTAAAATTACAAAGAAAGTGCAACATTTATCTTAAAATGGAAGTGATATAATTGTTTTTCATGCATTTATTATTAAATATGGTAAAGTTGTAATGTAGGTACCAAATTTATCTTAAAAAATGGCATTTGTATATATGTTTTACCCGCATGTATTAAGAAATGCGCTAAAATTACAAAGAAGGTTCAACATTTTTCTTAAAATGGAGGTGTTTTAATTGTTTTTCATGCATTTTATTATGAAATATGGTAAAGTTCCAAAGTAGGTACCACATTTATCCTAAAATATGGTATTTGTATACATGTTTTACCCAGATTTATTAAGAAATGCGATAAAATTACAAAGAAGGTGCAACATGTCTTAAAATGGATGTGTTATAGTTGATTTTCATGCATTCATATGAAATATGGTAAAGTTAGAAAGTAGATACCACATTTATCCTAAAATATGGTATTTGTATACATGTTTTTCCTGCATTTATTAAGAAATGCGGTAAAATTAAAATTAAGGTGCAACTATAGTCTTAAAATGGATGTGTTATAATTGTTTTTCATGCATTTATTATGAAATGTGGTAAAATTGTAAAGTAGGTACCACATTTATCCTAAAGCATGGTATTTGTATACATGTTTTACCCGCATTTATTAGGAAATGCGGTAAAATTACAATGAAAATTCACCATTTGTCTTAAAATGGATGTGTTATAATTGTTTTTCATGCATTTATTACGAAATGTGGTAAGGTTGTAAAGTAGGTACCACATTTATCCTAAAATATGGTATTTGTATACATGTTTAACCCGCATTTATTAAGAAATGCGGTAAAATTACAAAGAAAGTGCAACATTTGTCTTAAAATGGAAGTGTTATAATTTTTTTCATGCATTTATTATGAAATATGGTAAAGTTGTAATATAGGTACCACATTTATCCTAAAATATGGCATTTGTATATATGTTTTACCCGCATGTATTAAGAAATGCAGTAAAATTACAAAAAAGGTGCAACATTTGTCTTAAAATGGATGTGTTATAATTGTTTTTCATGCATTTATTACGAAATGTGGTAAGGTTGTAAAGTAGGTACCACATTTATCCTAAAATATGGTATTTGTATACATGTTTTATCCGCATTTATTAAGAAATGCGGTAAAAGTACAAAGAAGGTGCAACATATGTCTTAAAATGGATGTGTTATAATTGATGTTCATGCATTCATATTAAATATGGTAAAGTTACAAAGTAGATACCACATTTATTCTAAAATATGGTATTTGTTTACATGTTTTTCCTGCATTTATTAAGAAATGCTGTAAAATTACAAATAAGCTGCAACGATCGTCTTAAAATGGATGTTCTATAATTGTTTTTCATGCATTTGTTATGAAATGTGGTAAAATTATAAAGTAGGTACCACATTTATCCTAAAGTATGGTATTTGTATACATGTTTTACCCGCATTTATTAGGAAATGCGGTAAAATTACAATGAAAATTCACCATTTGTCTTAAAATGGATGTGTTATAATTATTTTTCATGCATTTATTACGAAATGTGTTAAGGTTGTAAAGTAGGTACCACATTTATCCTAAAATATGGTATTTGTTTTCTTGTTTTACCCGCATTTATTAAGAAATGCGGTAAAATTACAAAGAAAGTGCAACATTTGTCTTAAAATGGAAGTGTAATAATTGTTTTTCATGCATTTATTATGAAATATGGTAAAGTTGTAATGTAGGTACCACATTTATCCTAAAAATGGCATTTGTATATATGTTTTACCCGCATGTATTAAGAAATGCGGTAAAATTACAAAGAAGGTGCAACATTTTTCTTAAAATATAGGTGTTTTAAATGTTTTTCATGCATTTTATTATGAAATGTGGTAAAGTTGGAAAGTAGGTACCACATTTATCCTAAAATATGGTATTTGTATACATGTTTTACCCACATTTATTAAGAAATGCGATAAAATTACAAAGAAGGTGCAACATATGTCTTAAATTGGATGTCTTATAATTGATGTTCATGCATTCATTTGAAATATGGTAAAGTTAGAAAGTAGATACCACATTTATTCTAAAATATGGTATTTGTATACATGTTTTTCCTGCATTTATTAAGAAATGCGGTAAAATTACATATAAGCTGCAACTATCGTCTTAAAATGGATGTGTTATAATTGTTTTTCATACATTTATTATTAAATGTGGTAAAATTGTAAAGTAACTACCACATTTATCCTAAAGTAAGGTATTTGTATACATGTTTTCCATGCATTTATTAAAAATGCGGTAAAATTACAATGAAAATTCACCATTTGTCTTAAAATGGATGTGTTATAACTGTTTTTCATGCATTTATGACGAAATGTGGTAAGGTTGTAAATTAGGTACTACATTTATCCTAAAATATGGTATTTGTATACATGTTTTTCTTGCATTTATTAAAAAATGCGGTAAAATTAAAAAGTACCTACCACATTCATCCTAAAGCATGGTATTTGTATACATGTTTTACCCGCATTTATTAGGAAATGCGGTAAAATTACAATGAAAATTCACCATTTGTCTTAAAATGGATGTGTTATAATTGTTTTTCATGCATTTATGACGAAATGTGGTAAGGTTGTAAAGTAGGTACCACATTTATCCTAAAATATGTTATTTGTATACATGTTTTACCCGCATTTATTAAGAAATCCGGTAAAATTACAAAGAAAGTGCAACATATGTCTTAAAACGGATGTGTTATAATTGATGTTCATGCATTCATATGAAATATGGTAAAGTTGCAAAGTAGATACCACATTTATCCTAAAATATAGTATTTGTATACATGTTTTTCTCGCATTTATTAAGAAATGCGGTAAAATTATAAATAAGCTGCAACGATCGTCTTAAAATGGATGTGTTATAATTGTTTCTCATCCATTTATTATGAAATGTGGTAAAATTGTAAAGTAGGTACCACATTTATCCTAAAGTATGGTATTTGTATACATTTTTTACCCGCATTTATTAAGAAATGCGGTAAAATTACAATGAACATTCACCATTTGTCTTAAAATGGATGTGTTATAATTAATTTTCATGCATTTATTATGAAATGTGGTAAGGTTGTAAAGTAGGTACCATATTTATCCTAAAATATGTTATTTGTATACATGTTTTACCCGCATTTATTAAGAAATGCGGTAAACTTACAAAGAAAGTTCAACATTTGTCTTAAAATGGAAGTGTTATAATTGTTTTTCATGCATTTATTATGAAATATGGTAAAGTTGTAATGTAGGTACCACACTTATCCTAAAATATGGCATTTGTATATATGTTTTACCCGCATGTATTGAGAAATGCGGTAAAATTACAAAGAAGGTGCAACATTTTTCTTAAAATGGAGGTGTTTTAATTGTTTTTCATGCATTTTATTATGAAATGTGGTAAAGTTGGAAAGTAGATACCACATTTATCCTAAAATATGTTATTCGTATACATGTTTTACCCACATTTATTAAGAAATGCGATAAAATTACGAAGAAGGTGCAACATATGTCTTAAAACGGATGTGTTATAATTGATGTTCATGCATTCATATGAAATATTGTAAAGTTACAAAGTAGATACCACATTTATCCTAAAATATGGTATTTGTATACATGTTTTTCTCGCATTTATTAAGAAATGCGGTAAAATTATAAATAAGCTGCAACGATCGTCTTAAAATGGATGTGTTATAATTGTTTCTCATCCATTTATTATGAAATGTGGTAAAATTGTAAAGTAGGTACCACATTTATCCTAAAGTATGGTATTTGTATACATTTTTTACCCGCATTTATTAAGAAATGCGGTAAAATTACAATGAACATTCACCATTTGTCTTAAAATAGATGTGTTATAATTAATTTTCATGCATTTATTATGAAATGTGGTAAGGTTGTAAAGTAGGTACCACATTTATCCTAAAATATGGTATTTGTATACATGTTTTACCCGCATTTATTAAGAAATGCGGTAAAATTACAAAGAAAGTGCAACATTTGTCTTAAAATGGAAGTGTTATAATTGTTTTTCATGCATTTATTATGAAATATGGTAAAGTTGTAATGTTGGTACCACATTTATACTAAAATATGACATTTGTATATATGTTTTACCCGCATATATTAAGAAATGCGGTAAAATTACATAGAAGGTGCAACATTTTTCTTAAAATAGAGGTGCTTTAATTGTTTTTCATGCATTTTATTATGAAATATGGTAAAGTTGGAAAGTAGGTACCACATTTATCCTAAAATATGGTATTCGTATAGATGTTTTACCCACATTTATTAAGAAATGCGATAAAATTACAAAGAAGGTGCAACATATGTCTTAAAATGGATGTGTTATAATTGATGTTCATGCATTCATTTGAAATATGGTAAAGTTACAAAGTAGATACCACATTTATCCTAAAATATGGTATTTGTATACGTGTTTTTCCTGCATTTATTAAGAAATGCGGTAAAATTACAAATAAGCTGCAACTATCGTCTTAAAATGGATGTGTTATAATTGTTTTTCATGCATTTATTATGAAATGTGGTAAAATTGTAAAGTAGGTACCACATTTATCCTAAAGTAAGGTATTTGTATGCATGTTTTCCCCGCATTTATTAAGAAATGCAATAAAATTACTATGAAAATCACCATTTGTCTTAAATGGATGTGTTATAATTGTTTATCGTGCATTTATGACGAAATGTGGTAAGGTTGTAAATTAGGTACCACATTTATCCTAAAATATGGTATTTTTATACATGTTTTTCTTGCATTTATTAAAAAATGTGGTAAAATTAAAATTAAGGTGCAACTATCGTCTTAAAATGGATATGTTATAATTGTTTTTCATGCATTTATTATGAAATGTGGAAAAATTTTAAAGTAGGTACCACATTTATCCTAAAGTATGGTATTTGTATACATGTTTTACCCGCCTTTATTTAGACAAGCATTAAAATTATAATGAAAATTCACCATTTGTCTTAAAATGGATGTGTTATAATTGTTTTTCATGCATTTATTATGAAATGTGGTAAAATTGTAAAGTAGGTACCACATTTATCCTAAAGTATGGTATTTGTATACATGATTTACCCGCATTTATTAAGAAATGCGGTAAAATTACAATGAAAATTCACCATTTGTCTTAAAATGGATGTGTTATAATTATTTTTCATGCATTTATTACGAAATGTGGTAAGGTTGTAAAGTAGGTACCAGATTTATCCTAAAATATGGTATTTGTATTCATGTTTTACCCGCATTTATTAAGAAATGCGGTAAAATTACAAAGAAAGTGCAACATTTGTCTTAAAATGGAAGTGTAATAATTGTTTTTCATGCATTTATTATGAAATATGGTTAAGTTGTAATGTAGGTACCACATTTATCCTAAAAAATGGCATTTGTATATATGTTTTACCCGCATGTATTAAGAAATGCGGTAAAATTACAAAGAAGGTGCAACATTTTTCTTAAAATATAGGTGTTTTAATTGTTTTTCATGCATTTTATTATGAAATGTGGTAAAGTTGGAAAGTAGGTACCACATTTATCCTAAAATATGGTATTTGTATACATGTTTTACCCACATTTATTAAGAAATGCGATAAAATTACAAAGAAGGTGCAACATTTTTCTTAAAATATAGGCGTTTTAATGGATGTGTTATAATTACAAAGAAGGTGCAACTATCGTCTTAAAATGGATGTGTTATAATTGTTTTTCATACATTTATTATTAAATGTGGTAAAATTGTAAAGTAGCTACCACATTTATCCTAAAGTAAGGTATTTGTATACATGTTTTCCCCGCATTTATTAAAAATGCGGTAAAATTACAATGAAAATTCACCATTTTTCTTAAAATGGATGTGTTATAACTGTTTTTCATGCATTTATGACGAAATGTGGTAAGGTTGTAAATTAGGTACTACATTTATCCTAAAATATGGTATTTGTATTCATGTTTTACCCGCATTTATTAAGAAATGCGGTAAAATTACAAAGAAAGTGCAACATTTGTCTTAAAATGGAAGTGTAATAATTGTTTTTCATGCATTTATTATGAAATATGGTAAAGTTGTAATGTAGGTACGACATTTATCCTAAAAAATGGCATTTGTATATATGTTTTACCCGCATGTATTAAGAAATGCGGTAAAATTACAAAGAAGGTGCAACATTTTTCTTAAAATATAGGTGTTTTAATTGTTTTTCATGCATTTTATTATGAAATGTGGTAAAGTTGGAAAGTAGGTACCACATTTATCCTAAAATATGGTATTTGTATACATGTTTTACCCACATTTATTAAGAAATGCGATAAAATTACAAAGAAGGTGCAACATATGTCTTAAATTGGATGTCTTATAATTGATGTTCATGCATTCATTTGAAATATGGTAAAGTTAGAAAGTAGATACCACATTTATCCTAAAATATGGTATTTGTATACATGTTTTTCCTGCATTTATTAAGAAATGCGGTAAAATTACAAATAAGCTGCAACTATCGTCTTAAAATGGATGTGTTATAACTGTTTTTCATACATTTATTATTAAATGTGGTAAAATTGTAAAGTAGCTACCACATGTATCCTAAAGTAAGGTATTTGTATACATGTTTTCCCCGCATTTATTAAAAATGCGGTAAAATTACAATGAAAATTCACCATTTGTCTTAAAATGGATGTGTTATAACTGTTTTTCATGCATTTATGACGAAATGTGGTAAGGTTGTAAATTAGGTACTACATTTATCCTAAAATATGGTATTTGTATTCATGTTTTACCCGAATTTATTAAGAAATGCGGTAAAATTACAAAGAAAGTGCAACATTTATCCTAAAGTATGGTATTTGTATACATGTTTTACCCGCATTTATTAAGAAAAGCAGTAAAATTACAATGAAAATTCACCATTTGTTATAAAATGGATGTGTTATAATTTTTTTTCTTGCATTTATTATGAAATGTGGTAAAATTGTAAAGTAGGTACCACATTTGTCCTAAAGCATGGTATTTGTATACATGTTTTACCCGCATTTATTAGGAAATGCGGTAAAATTACAATGAAAATTCACCATTTGTCTTAAAATGGATGTGTTATAAGTGTTTTTCATGCATTTATTACGAAATGTGGTAAGGTTGTAAAGTAGGTACCACATTTATCCTAAAATATGTTATTTGTATACATGTTTTACCCGCATTTATTATGAAATGCGGTAAAATTACAAAGAAAGTGCAACATATGTCTTAAAACGGATGTGTTATAATTGATGTTCATGCATTCATATGAAATATGGTAAAGTTGCAAAGTAGATACCACATTTATCCTAAAATATGGTATTTGTATACATGTTTTTCCAGCATTTATTAAGAAATGCGGTAAAATTATAAATAAGCTGCAACGATCGTCTTAAAATGCATGTGTTATAAATGTTTCTCATCCATTTATTATGAAATATGGTAAAATTGTAAAGTAGGTACCACATTTATCCTAAAGTATGGTATTTGTATACATTTTTTACCCGCATTTATTAAGAAATGCGGTAAAATTACAAAGAACATTCACCATTTGTCTTAAAATGGATGTGTTATAATTAATTTTCATGCATTTATTATGAAATATGGTAAGGTTGTAAAGTAGGTACCATATTTATCCTAAAATATGGTATTTGTATACATGTTTTACCCGCATTTATTAAGAAATGCGGTAAACTTACAAAGAAAGTGCAACATTTGTCTTAAAATGGAAGTGTTATAATTGTTTTTCATGCATTTATTATGAAATATGGTAAAGTTGTAATGTAGGTACCACACTTATCCTAAAATATGGCATTTGTATATATGTTTTACCCGCATGTATTAAGAAATGCGGTAAAATTACAAAGAAGGTGCAACATTTTTCTTAAAATGGAGGGTTTTTAATTGTTTTTCATGCATTTTATTATGAAATGTGGTAAAGTTGGAAAGTAGATACCACATTTATCCTAAAATATGTTATTCGTATACATGTTTTACCCACATTTATTAAGAAATGCGATAAAATTACGAAGAAGGTGCAACATATGTCTTAAAACGGATGTGTTATAATTGATGTTCATGCATTCATATGAAATATGGTAAAGTTACAAAGTAGATACCACATTTATCCTAAAATATGGTATTTGTATACATGTTTTTCTCGCATTTATTAAGAAATGCGGTAAAATTATAAATAAGCTGCAACGATCGTCTTAAAATGGATGTGTTATAATTGTTTCTCATCCATTTATTATGAAATGTGGTAAAATTGTAAAGTAGGTACCACATTTATCCTAAAGTATGGTATTTGTATACATTTTTTACCCGCATTTATTAAGAAATGCGGTAAAATTACAATGAACATTCACCATTTGTCTTAAAATGGATGTGTTATAATTAATTTTCATGCATTTATTAAGAAATGTGGTAAGTTTGTAAAGTAGGTACCACATTTATCCTAAAATATGGTATTTGTAAACATGTTTTACCCGCATTTATTAAGAAATGCGGTAAAATTACAAAGAAAGTGCAACATTTGTCTTAAAATGGAAGTGTTATAATTGTTTTTCATGCATTTATTATGAAATATGGTAAAGTTGTAATGTAGGTACCACATTTATACTAAAATATGACATTTGTATATATGTTTTACCCGCATATATTAAGAAATGCGGTAAAATTACAAAGAAGGTGCAACATTTTTCTTAAAATGGAGGTGTTTTAATTGTTTTTCATGCATTTTATTATGAAATGTGGTAAAGTTGGAAAGTAGGTACCACATTTATCCTAAAATATGGTATTCGTATAGATGTTTTACCCACATTTATTAACAAATGCGATAAAATTACAAAGAAGGTGCAACATATGTCTTAAAATGGATGTGTTATAATTGATGTTCATGCATTCATTTGAAATATGGTAAAGTTACAAAGTAGATACCACATTTATCCTAAAATATGGTATTTGTATACGTGTTTTTCTTGCATTTATTAAAAAATGTGGTAAAATTAAAATTAAGGTGCAACTATCGTCTTAAAATGGATATGTTATAATTGTTTTTCATGCATTTATTATGAAATGTGGTAAAATTGTAAAGTAGGTACCACATTTATCCTAAAGTATGGTATTTGTATACATGTTTTACCCGCCTTTATTAAGAAAAGCATTAAAATTATAATGAATATTCACCATTTGTCTTAAAATGGATGTGTTATAATTGTTTTTCATGCATTTATTAGGAAATGTGGTAAAATTGTAAAGTAGGTACCACATTTATCCTAAAGCATGGTATTTGTATACATGTTTTACCCGCATTTATTAGGAAATACGGTAAAATTACAATGAAAATTCACCATTTGTCTTAAAATGGATGTGTTATAATTGTTTTTCATGCATTTATTACGAAATGTGGTAAGGTTGTAAAGTAGGTACCACATTTATCCTAAAATATGGTAAATGTATACATGTTTTACCCGCATTTATTAAGAAATGCGGTAAAATTCCAAAGAAAGTGCAACATTTGTCTTAAAATGGAAGTGTTATAATTATTTTTCATGCATTTATTATGAAATAAGGTAAAGTTGTAATGTAGGTACCACATTTATTCTAAAATATGGCATTTGTTTATATGTTTTACCCGCATGTATTAAGAAATGCGGTAAAATTACAAAAAAGGTGCAACGTTTTTCTAAAAATGGAGGTGTTTTAATTGTTTTTCATGCATTTTATTATGAAATGTGGTAAAATTGTAAAGTAGGTACCACATTTATCCTAAAATATGTTATTCGTATACATGTTTTACCCACATTTATTAAGAAATGCGATAAAATTACAAAGAAGGTGCAACATATGTCTTAAAACGGAAATGTTATAATTGATGTTCATGCATTCATATGAAATATGGTAAAGTTACAAAGTAGATACCACATTTATCCTAAAATATGGTATTTGTATACATGTTTTTCTCGCATTTATTAAGAAATGCGGTAAAATTATAAATAAGCTGCAACGATCGTCTTAAAATGGATGTGTTATAATTGTTTCTCATCCATTTATTATGAAATGTGGTAAAATTGTAAAGTATGTACCACATTTATCCTAAAGTATGGTATTTGTATACATTTTTTACCCGCATTTATTAAGAAATGCGGTAAAATTACAATGAACATTCACCATTTGTCTTAAAATGGATGTGTTATAATTAATTTTCATGCATTTATTATGAAATGTGGTAAGGTTGTAAAGTAGGTACCACATTTATCCTAAAATATGGTATTTGTATACATGTTTTACCTGCATTTATTAAGAAATGCGGTAAAATTACAAAGAAAGTGCAACATTTGTTTTAAAATGGAAGTGTTATAATTGTTTTTCATGCATTTATTATGAAATATGGTAAAGTTGTAATGTAGGTACCACATTTATACTAAAATATGGCATTTGTATATATGTTTTACCCGCATGTATTAAGAAATGCGGTAAAATTACAAAGAAGGTGCAAAATTTTTCTTAAAATGGAGGTGTTTTAATTGTTTTTCATGCATTTTATTATAAAATGAGGTAAAGTTGGAAAGTAGGTACCACATTTATCCTAAAATATGGTATTCGTATAGATGTTTTACCCACATTTATTAAGAAATGCGATAAAATTACAAAGAAGGTGCAACATATGTCTTAAAATGGATGTGTTATAATTGATGTTCATGCATTCATTTGAAATATGGTAAAGTTACAAAGTAGATACCACATTTATCCTAAAATATGGTATTTTATATATGTGTTTTTCCCGACAATTATTAAGAAATGCGGTAAAATTACAAATAAGCTGCAACTATCGTCTTAAAATGGATGTGTTATAATTGTTTTTCATGCATTTATTATGAAATGTGGTAAAACTGTAAAGTAGGTACCACATTTATCCTAAAGTAAGGTATTTGTATACATGTTTTCCCCGCATTTATTTAGAAATGCGGTAAAATTACAATGAAAATCACCATTTGTCTTAAAATGGATGTGTTATAATTGTTTTTCATGCATTTATGATGAAATGTCGTAAGGTTGTAAATTAGGTACCACATTTATCCTAAAATATGGTATTTGTATACATGTTTTTCTTGCATTTATTAAAAAATGCGGTTAAAATTAAATTAAGGTGCAACTATCGTCTTAAAATGGATATGTTATAATTGTTTTTCATGCACTTATTATGAAATGTGGTAAAATTGTAAAGTAGCTACCACATTTATCCTAAAGTATGGTATTTGTATACATGTTTTATCCGCCTTTATTAAGAAAAGCATTAAAATTATAATGAAAATTCACTATTTGTCTTAAAATGGATGTGTTATAATTGTTTTTCATGCATTTATTATGAAATGTGGTAAAATTGTAAAGTAGGTACCACATTTATCTTAAAGCATGGTATTTCTATACATGTTTTACCCGCATTTATTAGGAAATGCGGTAAAATTACAATGAAAATTCACCATTTGTCTTAAAATGGATGTGTTATAATTGTTTTTCATGCATTTATTACGAAATGTGGTAAGGTTGTAAAGTAGGTACCACATTTATCCTAAAATATGGGCTGTGTATACATGTTTTACCCGCATTTATTAAGAAATGCGGTAAAATTACAAAGAAATTGCAACATTTGTCTTAAGATGGAGGTGTTATAATTGTTTTTCATGCATTTATTATGAAATGTGGTAAAATTGTAAAGTAGGTACCACATTTATCCTAAAGTAAGGTATTTGTATACATGTTTTTCCTGCATTTATTAAGAAATGCGGTAAAATTACAATGAAAATCACCATTTGTCTTAAAATGGATGTGTTATAATTGTTTTTCATGCATTTATGATGAAATGTCGTAAGGTTGTAAATTAGGTACCACATTTATCCTAAAATATGGTATTTGTATACATGTTTTTCTTGCATTTATTTAAAAATGCGGTAAAATTAAAATTAAGGTGCAACTATCGTCTTAAAATGGATATGTTATAATTGTTTTTCATGCATTTATTATGAAATGTGGTAAAATTGTAAAGTAGGTACCACATTTATCCTAAAGTATGGTATTTGTATACATGTTTTACCCGCCTTTATTAAGAAAAGCATTAAAATTATAATGAAAATTCACTATTTGTCTTAAAATGGATGTGTTATAATTGTTTTTCATGCATTTATTATGAAATGTGGTAAAATTGTAAAGTAGGTACCACATTTATCTTAAAGCATGGTATTTGTATACATGTTTTACCCGCATTTATTAGGAAATGCGGTAAAATTACAATGAAAATTCACCATTTGTCTTAAAATGGATGTGTTATAATTGTTTTTCATGCATTTATTACGAAATGTGGTAAGGTTGTAAAGTAGGTACCACATTTATCCTAAAATATGGTATGCGTATACATGTTTTACCCACATTTATTAAGAAATGCGGTAAAATTACAAAGAAAGTGCAACATTTGTCTTAAAATGGAAGTGTTATAATTGTTTTTCATGCATTTATTATGAAATATGGTAAAGTTGTAATGTAGGTACCACATTTATCCTAAAATATGGCATTTGTATATATGTTTTACCCGCATGTATTAAGAAATGAGGTAAAATTACAAAGAAGATGCAACGTTTTTCTTAAAATGTAGGTGTTTTAATTGTTTTACATGCATTTTATTATGAAATGTGATAAAGTTGGAAAGTAGATACCACATTTATCCTAAAATATGGTATTTGTATACATGTTTTATCCACATTTATTAAGAAATTCGATAAAATTACAAAGATGGTGCAACATATGTCTTAATACGGATGTGTTATAATTGATGTTCATGCATTCATATGAAATATGGTAAAGTTACAAAGTAGATACCACATTTATCCTAAAATATGGTATTTGTATACATGTTTTTACTCCATTTGCTAAGAAATGCGGTAAAAATGCAAATAAGCTGCAACGATCGTCTTAAAATGGATGTGTTATAATTGTTTTTCATCCATTTATTATGAAATGTGGTAAAATTGTAAAGTAGGTACCACATTTATCCAAAAGTATGGTATTTGTATACAAGTTTTACCCGCATTTATTAAGAAATGCGGTAAAATTACAATGAAAATTCACCATTTGTCTTAAAATGGATATGTTATAATTATTTTTCATGCATTTATTACGAAATGTGGTAAGGTTGTAAAGTAGGTACCACATTTATCCTAAAATTTGGTATTTGTATACATGTTTTACCCGCATTTATTAAGAAATGCGGTAAAATTACAAAGAAAGTGCAACATTTGTCTTAAAATGGAAGTGTTATAATTGTTTTTCATGCATTTATTATGAAATATGGTAAAGTTGTAATGTAGGTACCACATTTGTCCTAAAAAATGGCATTTGTATATATGTTTTACCCGCATGTATTAAGAAATGCGGTAAAATTACAAAGAAGGTGCAACATTTTTCTTAAAATGGAGGTGTTTTAATTGTTTTTCATGCATTTTATTTTGAAATAAGGTAAAGTTGCAAAGTAGGTACCACATTTATCCCAAAATATGGTATTTGTATACATGTTTTACCCACATTTATTAATAAATGCGATAAAATTACAAAGAAGGTGCAACATATGTCTTAAAATGGATGTGTTATAATTGTTTTTCATGCATTTATTACGAAATGTGGTAAGGTTGTAAAGTAGGTACCACATTTATCCTAAAATATGGTATTTGTATACATGTTTTTCTTGCATTTATTAAAAAATGCGGTAAAATTACAATGAAAATTCACCATTTGTCTTAAAATGGATGTGTTATAATTGTTTTTCATGCATTTATTTCGAAATGTGGTAAGGTTGTAAAGTAGGTACCACATTTATCCTAAAATATGGTATTTGTATACATGTTTTACCCGCATTTATTAAGAAATGCGGTAAAATTACAAAGAAAGTGCAACATTTGTCTTAAAATGGAAGTGTTATAGTTGTTTTTCATTCATTTATTAGGAAATATGGTAAAGTTGTAATGTAGGTACCAAATTTATCCTAAAAAATGGCATTTGTACATATGTTTTACCCGCATGTATTAAGAAATGCGGTAGAATTACAAAGAAGGTGCAACATTTTTCTTAAAATGGAGGTGTTTTAATTGTTTTTCATGCATTTATTATGAAATATGGTAAGGTTGCAAACTAGGTACCACATTTATCCTAAAATATGGTATTTGTATAAATGTTTTACCCACATTTATTAATAAATGCGATAAAATTACAAAGAAGGTGCAACATATGTCTTAAAATGGATGTGTTATAATTGTTTTTCATGCATTTATTACGAAATGTGGTAAGGTTGTAAAGTAGGTACCACATTTATCCTAAAATATAGTATTTGTATACATGTTTTTCTTGCATTTATTAAAAAATGCGGTAAAATTACAATGAAAATTCACCATTTGTCTTAAAATGGATGTGAAATATGGTAAAGTTACAAAGTAGATACCACATTTATCCTAAAATATGGTATTTGTATACGTGTTTTTCTTGCATTTATTAAAAAATGTGGTAAAATTAAAATTAAGGTGCAACTATCGTCTTAAAATGGATATGTTATAATTGTTTTTCATGCATTTATTATGAAATGTGGTAAAATTGTAAAGTAGGTACCACATTTATCCTAAAGTATGGTATTTGTATACATTTTACCCCCTTTATTAAGAAAAGCATTAAAATTAATGAATATTCACCATTTGTCTTAAAATGGATGTTATAATTGTTTTTCATCCATTTATTATGAAATGTGGTAAAATTGTAAAGTAGGTACCACATTTATCCTAAAGTATGGTATTTGTATACAAGTTTTACCCGCATTTATTAAGAAATGCGGTAAAATTACAATGAAAATTCACCATTTGTCTTGAAATGGATATGTTATAATTATTTTTCATTCATTTATTACGAAATGTGGTAAGGTTGTAAAGTAGGTACCACATTTATCCTAAAATTTGGTATTTGTATACATGTTTTACCCGCATTTATTAAGAAATGCGGTAAAATTACAAAGAAAGTGCAACATTTGTCTTAAAATGGAAGTGTAATAATTGTTTTTCATGCATTTATTATGAAATATGGTAAAGTTGTAATGTAGGTACCACATTTATCCTAAAAAATGGCATTTGTATATATCTTTTACCCGCATGTATTAAAAAATGCGGTAAACTTACAAAGAAGGTGCAACATTTTTCTTAAAATGGAGGTGTTTTTAATTGTTTTTCATGCATTTTATTATGAATATGGAAAGAGCCAAAGTAGGTACCACATTTATCCTAAAATATGGTATTTGTATACATGTTTTAACCCACATTTATTAAGAAATGCGATAAAATTACGAAGAAGGGCAACATATGTCTTAAAAGGGATGTGTTATAATTGTTTTTCATGCATTTATGACAAAATGTGGTAAGGTTGTAAAGTAGGTACCACATTTATTCTAAAATATGGTATTTGTATACATGTTTTTCTTGCATAT